>NW_021848439.1:1648146-1670766 GCF_003651465.1 Formica exsecta | reverse complement strand
AACTTCATCTTCTTCTTTCGAGGACATAAATAGCGGAAATCACGTTGTAACGCGCGCATAAAGCGGTAAGCAGCTTTTTCTATCGATCCCGCTTTCAATCTGCGGAGAATGCATCAATAAGGATGAGGTATGCCGCGAGCAAAGATAACTTCGCGGAACTTCGCATGCTGGCCCGTTCAATCTTCCCTCCGTACCGGCGATATCGGCACTGATATTGCAACGCATCCACAAACGCGCACACATACATACATACATACACTTGCCGCGTGGCTGAGCTCTTTAAATATATAGAGGCAGAATTCAGCGTTCAATTCAGCGTACAAAATCCTCACGTAATAAGAAGTTACCGGTCACAAAAGCCGAAGTACTCTTTTTTGCCCCCATGAGACGATAACGCTCCGATATCGACGACTGCCGTTTATTGAAAGCGAAATTGTCAACCATCCAAGATTTTCATCAGTCACAAAAGATCAGCGGCCTGTGAGCGCCCGGCCGGAGAAAAAAAGGACCGCCTTATCCGCAATCCAATCTCCATTAGGCCGACTGTTACTACAATTCTCGCGAACCATTCGGCATTCGAGTGTAGCGGTCGATCGAACGGCATGAAAGAACTGCATCCCGACGCGACGTGGGGATGTACAACATTAATGTGCTCGTTGACATTGTGTTTACTCCGGCGTGTACACGGACAAGCAAGGGAGAGAAGAGAGGGAGAAAGGACAAGAATGGTGGAACGATACCGGCTTTGCAGAGATAATGGAAACGGCAGTCACTCGGGATGTCAATAGTGGGCAACATAAAATTTATTTTAAATTGCACTTTAATTTAAATACGAGATTTAATGCGAAATTTCCATCTTATAGCGGCTATTTATGATTATTAGTATTATTTTATGCATTTTAATCACAAATAAAATAAAATAATGATTTATAATATTAGTATCTCTCTCTCTCAAGATGTGACTTCCGTCTTATATGGTAGTTATATATTTATAAGTAATCATAATTATTAATATTATCTTGTATATTAAGAAATTAAATAGCTCGTAATATTTTCTAAAGTGAAAAAAATATTGATTCTTTTGATTTTTTATAGGACTGGATTAATGGAATGTTTAAATTTTTAACTATTTTCTCTATTTTATATAAAAAATTTATATAATATATATAAAAGTTTCGAAGTATGATGAGTCAAGATTCGCGATGAAACGATATCGCACAACGTAGCTGCAGACGCAAACATAACTAAAGCTAATGTCGATATGGAATAATCGAGGGGGGAAGAGCGCAGGTCCCGGTTCGGTCCGGTAAACGCGAAAGGGGGCAACGTCCCTCTCCCACGGATGATGGATGTCGGAGGGGTCTTTCAAGTCCACGGTGCACGACCCCCTCCCGTCCCCGTCCTGTGATTATCTAATACGACAACGCCGAAAGGGGACCCGCACAACGTTCGTCGTGTGCGGGACGAGAGGGATGGACTCGATGGTACAAACCATAAATGCGACTGTATCGAGTCGACGCTACCGGGTTTCCTCGGGGCTTGTCCGAGCTACGTTCTGAAAACTCGTTCGTGGCCCCTCGCTCGCGTAGTGGGACCCTGTCGAACGACATACGGCTGCTACGGGGACTACATCGTTCACCGTGAATGGCGGGCCCGTAGCTAAGAAAAAAAAATGCACGCACGCACACCGACGTAACCCCTTTAATCTGTCACTGCGCGCTGCGACTCGCGCCGACTCGTGCAAGGAGAGAAAGGATACGCCCGGGATCGCCTTTTCCGGTGGGGCTTCTACGGGCAACGAAATTATCGGGCTGCCACTCAAATTGGCCCGACGGCGAACAATCAGGCCTATTACGTGGCATTTGTCAGCATGGCGCTGCTGTCACCAGTGCAGCAAAGGCCCTTCTCGCGTTACGTTTTCCTTTCGTGAAAGGGGTTGGCGAGCGAGCGAGAGACGAGGGGACCCGGCGGGGATCCCGCGGTGTGTTTAGGCAGGCAACAATGTGGCGTTCTTGCCACGGTTCGACGAAAAACAGGCACGATCGCCACCTGTCGCGACGCATGCATGACACCGCAGCAGTAGCAGCTTTGTAGCTACGAAGAGAAGGTAGATCGAGAATGTTGCGTAAATTAAAGCAGGCGCACGTGTTGTAGATTGATTAATGATTGACGTGGGAATTGAGGGGTCGCGAGGGCAGAGAGTAATAAATGAGTGCAGGCAGAGATAGACGCACGCAAACGTACTTCGATGACATGTCGCGTGCTAAAAATCTACGTTAATTTTTCCAACAATTTAAGAAAAGTAGTATCACAGATTTTAAATATTTTATAAAATTATCAATTTAACAAAGGAACAATTTTCTTTACAAAGTTTTGATCGCATATAATAAATCGTCTTTTTGCTTCAAGCAACACATGTGTCACTTTTAAATATTCGCTGATAAATTATAAATTATACACTTCGTTGAAAACGAATGTCGTTGAGATTCTTCTAACTTACGATTCGTAGAACACTCTTGAAATATATTTGGGTCTGTAGATCATTTATCTTTGTCGTCTACCGAGTTACGGAGAAAATAGCGAAGGACAAACTTCCCTGTCTTGACCGATCCGCGCTATCGGATTGTTTCTGAGCGAGAAAGAGACGCAGAACATCGGTACCGATCGTTCGATTTTGCAGACGGCCAGCTGTGAGCCTTTCTCCGTCTCGATATTGACGATAAATATGGCCGGTTTTGCTTGGCAGCGACAGGTTTAAGAGGCTTTTAAGAACGCTTCGCTGATCGTCCAAACGCTTCGCGATCTTCCTCCACCTACTTTTCGCCGCGTTCTTTTTCTCGCTTGAGATCGCCATGAAGATTTGAATGAGGAGCATCGGCAACCTGATCCTCCCTCTCGTATATCCCGAGGAATAATATGTCCGCGGGAGAATCCTCGGGACATGAAAAGTCGAGGCAAAGCGGATATCGAACGGTCGCTTCGAAAGGAGGATCTCTGTTGTATGCGAAAGTTGTTTAGTCAGATGAGATATATAAATCGATTTAATTGTTCGATGACAAGCAGTTCTCTTTCAAATGATATTCTCTTGAGGAAAAAAATGTGGCTGCGCATTTAAAAAGAGAGAGAAAGAGAGATGATCTAGATTCTAAACCGAAGAACTAAAAGTCAGTCATGAAAGTTACGAGAGTCCTTCTTTTAACGATTGCTGGATTTTCTTAACTTATATTGGATTACCATTTCCAAGGTAGAAGAGACATTCTTTGTACAAATGTATTTGATTTATAACTCTGTAAAACGCGATTGTGTGATTCTAAAGTTTTGCTTTAATAAACGGAACTTGGAACGCGCTTGTGAAGTACGGAATTATATTTCCGCCTCTCTTATGTACGCTTTGTTATAAACTCGGTCCATATTTTTTATCAGTTCTGATAAGTACTTATCGTTAAACGACGCGGAACTTTGGAGGCGTGCCCGATAACTCCGAGGTATTACTCCGAAGTTTAAGCTCGCAAAAGCACGGAAGTCAGAATCACTTCGCGCCGTTCCAAGCGCGTTTGGGCAACTGCGAATCGTTTTCTCTGGCTCCGGGATATTTCATCGGGTGCAAAAAAAAAGCCGTCGAAATAACCGTTCGTCCGAAGCTAATCGAAGCGGACAGCCGTCGCGAAAACTTCGCGCAAGCCAAAGTTAGTTATTAAAAGCTATGTAGATCTGAACTAATTGACAATTGAAAATGAATCGAGAAGGAACGCGCGTGACATGATTCTTTAAATATTCGAGTTATATAAAAAAGTTATTCATTTATTATTTTGCCGTTTTTTTCATAAAAATAAAATGACCAATAAATCTAGTCGCTTGAAAGTGTTTTTTTTTCTCATATAAATTATAGTGTATTTCTCGTTCATTTAATTTAATGCATTCCGTATCACAGGCCGCGCATTCTTTTAAAGACTTCAACGATTATATTATATAGGTATATAGATAGTCGAATGTACACAGTTGATATTAAAAATCCGTACAATGTCGTATCAAGGATGTCGTATATCCACATCGTTGAGCGTCAATAAACCTGGTGTTTAAAAAGTCGAGCGTTATCCGCGCTAATATCTTTCTGTTTGTTCAATCTCCTCGGATATCTCTCTTTCTCTCGCTCTGAAATTTTTCGTCCTTGCCTTTTCCGATGGTTAACTGGGCGACGAAGGAATGGACCACGGCCGATTATTGGGATCCTTTTTTGACTGCAGACTTTACCCTCTCGACGAAATATGCTCGTATCAGCACGCACGGGCTCCCTTATTGACTATATCAGTCTTCGCGATGGTCCTCAGTGGACAGCTCGTAATACCTTTATATGGCGCGAGTAAGCATCTGACGACAGCACAATGAGAAAAGTCGAGTATTGATGTCGTCTAATCTTTTATCGGCTATTGCAGCTAGCGTAGCCATTTTAGTTTGTACGACGTGTTTTCTTGGCAAATTCTATACAAAGGGTATTTATTTAAAAAAGGAATCATTTTCTTCTTAACGATAACTGTGAATTAAGCAAATATTATTTTTTAGATTAAAAATTACATTTATTTTTTATATACTTGTAAGAAAAAGCATTGGTAATATTCCGATCCTTTTTTAAAAATTTAATAAAATAGTTATTCATAATATAAAATAAAGCTCAAATCTTTTAAATATAGTTCGTTTTTTATGGTAGGAAATGCGATATCTTTGATACATGAAAGAAAAACGATTGCGCGAAATAAATTCGATTTATTTGGCGAGAAATTTACGACGAAGATGCAATTATTTTATAAAAAAATACGTCTGATGGATTACGCTGACATTCGCGTCTTGAAAGGATTCGATTAAGGATCTGATTGCTATCCGAAAAACCTCAAAGAGTTTCTTCGGCTCGATCGGCGTAATATCGTTTTGGAGGACGTGACGCGTCCGGAGCGGAGTGTTGCTGTCTCGAAAAGGGTTCGTCCATTTCTTTTATCGGGTTTGAGAGCAGTTAGATTACCACGACGGGCGATTCCGAGGAGCAATTCCAATCGAAAGACGGGGGAGAGGGGAAACCGATGACTCCACGGTTAGGAATTTCGAAGGGTGTCTAATTGCTTCAAAACTTGTCACGCGCGGCTTCGATCCCGATGCTCAGCTGGAGTCCTACGTGATTAATGGAACTCTAAAAAAAGGAGACGCACGGATACACATACACATTTATCTCGATCCCTTCTATGAACCAAAGAAGCTCCTGCCTCCGTAATGCGTTTTCTCGATGATCTGGATCGACCGTCTGTCATATGGTGACACGAACGAGACGGCTGGAATCATGTATACGGCCTCTCAAACGAATCCCGAACCTGTCATTAGCTTGTGTCTGTCACACAGACCGAGCTCGTATCTCTACGGTTATGGATAATTATAAAACGGATTCTTCCCCTCATGTTAGCGTTTTAAGCGATAAGTATTGCCGCATCAATTAGATCGTTAACGATCAATCATTTCCGAAGCATCTCAATCTAAGTATAATCGATAGTTTTTTTGTGATATATACCGTGGGTTGTATAAATTTATCAATAAATTTGAAGCGTACTTTTTTCTTCTAAATTTGGCAAATTATTATCGCGACTTATAAATTTTTTAATAATTTTTTATGATTAAGTTTTAAATATTACATATCTATGTTAAAAGAACATTTTAATACAAGTGTCTGTGTAGGAATATTCGTAAGACTTCGTTGGATTCTTTTATCTGATTAAATAAAACAGCGCGTTATTTGCAATTCAATCGGTGGAGAAAGAAAAGTTTGATATATTTCATAGCTCACCGTGATGCCACCTCAGATTGCGATGTCAAGCAATAAATAACGCGACAGAAAAAGACATAGAATTGACGTGTTTTAATAATTCATTTTGGAACTTGGGTAAAACTTTTGCATCGAGTTTAAGTCATGCTCGATGATACGATCGATACGGTTCTACCGAAAAACATGATCAACTGACTATTCGCTTCGAGTGATTGCGGATCCCTTTTTTCTCACTTGCTAATATAACCGAGATACATCGTATCTTTTTCCTTCCTTTGAATAAAACAGCAAGAAACTTTGATAAAAACAACATCACTTTTCCGATATACATCAGATAACACATTTCATTCAATGATTTTCGCAAATGTCATACTTGGGGAAGTTTTTTTTATCTTAAGAACGTTCCATCTTTCTAGCAAAAGTTCTACTCAATTGTTAATAAAATATTTTTTCTTTCATTATCTTGTATTTATTTATAGTTATTGATTTTAATCTAAATTGATATTTTGAACGAAAACACACGATGTGAAAAGAAAATTAGCAAGTTATCTATACTTAATCCAATTATCAATTCAAGATAGGTACTAAAGAACTTATACTGCTTCGAGGCATGATACTAACGGACATCTGCCATGCTCAAGCTCCGCGTGAGCGACGCAAATGTGTTTGTCATATTTCCAGGCACTCGAGCGTCGTCGCGGTGCTCGAAGGAATTAGGGGAGCGCTTATTCAAACACGCGCGGTTAAAAGTGTCCGCGGTCTCCCCTCTCGTACGTATTATCTCGGCACGTCTATTGGCAGCTTTGTACACGCCGCTGATGAGTTACACCATGCCATGCTGCTCTACTCTAGGAAGAGAGCGCTCGATCCCTTCTGAAACCGAAGAAAGAAACGCCATGGTGCTTATGGGAACGCAGTTGCGCGTGAAAAATCCATGTATCCCGTGTGGATGTATCGGAGTCATCTCGTCGAACTATACAAGGGAGCTCCCACAGCCATACGATTGTTGCGTAAACATGCTTGTGACTTTGTAAGTAAAAGTTTCAACTGCATTTTTCGAAGGAATTAATTTTTAATATACAAACTTTTTATTAAACGTTGATAAATATTTTCTATGTGTAAGGATTTTTTGCACTTTTTTCTAATTTTGAGATAATAATTATTAATTATTAACTTAAGATCGAAAAAAGATTAGATTATATAAATGTATTAAAAGGATTAAAATAAATTTTACGATAAATAATAAAATATAAAGATTAAATACATATAAAATATATTCCGATTCTGTTCGTTGTCTTTCCGAGCGACGAGATGGATGTTGCACGCGTAATTTCCACCATCTAAACGGCTATGGGAGAGAATGCGTATCTGTTCACGCGTGCGTGACGTGCGTGCACCAGTCGCGTTATCGGCGCACAAAAGGCGATGCATTAACACATACACGCGCATCCGAGTGATATTGAGATGTGTTAAGGGAAGATGAAGGATCAGACGGAACGCGGTGTTCAACGGGGGAACGAGAGGTTGTCAAACATCGAGATGTGCATCGACATTGAAATCGGAATGCCGGCGGCTTCTACGAGCGAAAGCGCAATTTTCGAGATGCGTAAGATTGATATGCGAAATGCGCGGAGCTGCAAGAAATGCGTTTAATTTCCGCATAATCAATTATTCCGCGATGTTAATCGTATTAATTATTAATTATCATAACCGATGATTATCAATATTATATTCTATTTCAATTATTATTTATACATGAGATATTAATATATAACGCGTGTTAGGAATATTTAGAGAAAAGTACAATTAAATACAACCCGTTGGAAAGGGAAATATTTGGCTCGACAGAACAGATTCTGCAACGAATAAACTTGAGCGAGAATGGCCGTTTAGGGCGGTAAGAGAAATTCCTGACACGTAGCCGAGTATACCGGATGGCATAGGAGTAACGGCGTAACGGAGTATCGGGGGTCGTGATGTAGGGGATTAGCAATTTCTCCAAGTGCGTCTGTGTAATGTCTCTGGGGTATCGTATCGGCTCGCGATACCAATCGTCCGAGCCATCGATCACCTTTCTCCCGTACCTATCTGTACGGAGTGGAAATCTCTCTTTCGATTTCTCGGCGATTCCGGGACAGCTCATATCTTCCGATATATAGGTACTACAATCTATGACAGTAACTGCAATCTATGATTCGTGTCTTATGCTGTGTGAGTATAGCTTTTCCACCGCGTTAGTTAAATTTATAGCTAGAAAACTGATTACAGTTGTCTCTTTCTAATTTTAATATTTTAGAAAGAGAGAGAATTGAATGGGAATTAAAATTTGTTGAGGTAAAACTAATTAATAAAATAATCGTATTTAGTAATAAAAGCAACAATAATACGAGTACAAATAAAAGATGACAATAAATAGAAATAGTAAAACTGCCTATTTATATAAAATTATTTTCAATATCACATTATTTGGTCAAATAACTTTCCGGTAATAACGTCTCTTATAACGCGCGAGGTCACGCATACAACGTTTTCCGCTTCGCGTGTGTTCAAAGCACATATGGAACTGTTTGTGTTAGAAGTGTCGTGTTTCGGGTGCTCCATCTGGGCGCTGCTGCTGGGTTGAGAATCATATCCAAAGTCCGTGAGACATGTAACTCATATGCAACTTGTGTACACATTGTGACACGCGGTCATCCCGCGTTTTCCATATATATCACTTTTGCCGCCTTTCACATATCAGTTTCGTCTTCACGAAAGCGATACGTAATTCCGCCGTGTAAAAAGAAACGTAAACTCTGTCAGATATTATGTAGATTTTTTTTTTTTTTTAAATGATAATCGATAGTTTTTTTGTGATATATACCGTGGGTTGTATAAATTTATCAATAAATTTGAAGCGTACTTTTTTCTTCTAAATTTGGCAAATTATTATCGCGACTTATAAATTTTTTAATAATTTTTTATGATTAAGTTTTAAATATTACATATCTATGTTAAAAGAACATTTTAATACAAGTGTCTGTGTAGGAATATTCGTAAGACTTCGTTGGATTCTTTTATCTGATTAAATAAAACAGCGCGTTATTTGCAATTCAATCGGTGGAGAAAGAAAAGTTTGATATATTTCATAGCTCACCGTGATGCCACCTCAGATTGCGATGTCAAGCAATAAATAACGCGACAGAAAAAGACATAGAATTGACGTGTTTTAATAATTCATTTTGGAACTTGGGTAAAACTTTTGCATCGAGTTTAAGTCATGCTCGATGATACGATCGATACGGTTCTACCGAAAAACATGATCAACTGACTATTCGCTTCGAGTGATTGCGGATCCCTTTTTTCTCACTTGCTAATATAACCGAGATACATCGTATCTTTTTCCTTCCTTTGAATAAAACAGCAAGAAACTTTGATAAAAACAACATCACTTTTCCGATATACATCAGATAACACATTTCATTCAATGATTTTCGCAAATGTCATACTTGGGGAAGTTTTTTTTATCTTAAGAACGTTCCATCTTTCTAGCAAAAGTTCTACTCAATTGTTAATAAAATATTTTTTCTTTCATTATCTTGTATTTATTTATAGTTATTGATTTTAATCTAAATTGATATTTTGAACGAAAACACACGATGTGAAAAGAAAATTAGCAAGTTATCTATACTTAATCCAATTATCAATTCAAGATAGGTACTAAAGAACTTATACTGCTTCGAGGCATGATACTAACGGACATCTGCCATGCTCAAGCTCCGCGTGAGCGACGCAAATGTGTTTGTCATATTTCCAGGCACTCGAGCGTCGTCGCGGTGCTCGAAGGAATTAGGGGAGCGCTTATTCAAACACGCGCGGTTAAAAGTGTCCGCGGTCTCCCCTCTCGTACGTATTATCTCGGCACGTCTATTGGCAGCTTTGTACACGCCGCTGATGAGTTACACCATGCCATGCTGCTCTACTCTAGGAAGAGAGCGCTCGATCCCTTCTGAAACCGAAGAAAGAAACGCCATGGTGCTTATGGGAACGCAGTTGCGCGTGAAAAATCCATGTATCCCGTGTGGATGTATCGGAGTCATCTCGTCGAACTATACAAGGGAGCTCCCACAGCCATACGATTGTTGCGTAAACATGCTTGTGACTTTGTAAGTAAAAGTTTCAACTGCATTTTTCGAAGGAATTAATTTTTAATATACAAACTTTTTATTAAACGTTGATAAATATTTTCTATGTGTAAGGATTTTTTGCACTTTTTTCTAATTTTGAGATAATAATTATTAATTATTAACTTAAGATCGAAAAAAGATTAGATTATATAAATGTATTAAAAGGATTAAAATAAATTTTACGATAAATAATAAAATATAAAGATTAAATACATATAAAATATATTCCGATTCTGTTCGTTGTCTTTCCGAGCGACGAGATGGATGTTGCACGCGTAATTTCCACCATCTAAACGGCTATGGGAGAGAATGCGTATCTGTTCACGCGTGCGTGACGTGCGTGCACCAGTCGCGTTATCGGCGCACAAAAGGCGATGCATTAACACATACACGCGCATCCGAGTGATATTGAGATGTGTTAAGGGAAGATGAAG
Source organism: Formica exsecta (assembly GCF_003651465.1). Classification (NCBI taxonomy): domain Eukaryota; kingdom Metazoa; phylum Arthropoda; class Insecta; order Hymenoptera; family Formicidae; genus Formica; species Formica exsecta. The sequence goes on along the minus strand of NW_021848439.1, from coordinate 1,660,363 downwards.
GATCAGACGGAACGCGGTGTTCAACGGGGGAACGAGAGGTTGTCAAACATCGAGATGTGCATCGACATTGAAATCGGAATGCCGGCGGCTTCTACGAGCGAAAGCGCAATTTTCGAGATGCGTAAGATTGATATGCGAAATGCGCGGAGCTGCAAGAAATGCGTTTAATTTCCGCATAATCAATTATTCCGCGATGTTAATCGTATTAATTATTAATTATCATAACCGATGATTATCAATATTATATTCTATTTCAATTATTATTTATACATGAGATATTAATATATAACGCGTGTTAGGAATATTTAGAGAAAAGTACAATTAAATACAACCCGTTGGAAAGGGAAATATTTGGCTCGACAGAACAGATTCTGCAACGAATAAACTTGAGCGAGAATGGCCGTTTAGGGCGGTAAGAGAAATTCCTGACACGTAGCCGAGTATACCGGATGGCATAGGAGTAACGGCGTAACGGAGTATCGGGGGTCGTGATGTAGGGGATTAGCAATTTCTCCAAGTGCGTCTGTGTAATGTCTCTGGGGTATCGTATCGGCTCGCGATACCAATCGTCCGAGCCATCGATCACCTTTCTCCCGTACCTATCTGTACGGAGTGGAAATCTCTCTTTCGATTTCTCGGCGATTCCGGGACAGCTCATATCTTCCGATATATAGGTACTACAATCTATGACAGTAACTGCAATCTATGATTCGTGTCTTATGCTGTGTGAGTATAGCTTTTCCACCGCGTTAGTTAAATTTATAGCTAGAAAACTGATTACAGTTGTCTCTTTCTAATTTTAATATTTTAGAAAGAGAGAGAATTGAATGGGAATTAAAATTTGTTGAGGTAAAACTAATTAATAAAATAATCGTATTTAGTAATAAAAGCAACAATAATACGAGTACAAATAAAAGATGACAATAAATAGAAATAGTAAAACTGCCTATTTATATAAAATTATTTTCAATATCACATTATTTGGTCAAATAACTTTCCGGTAATAACGTCTCTTATAACGCGCGAGGTCACGCATACAACGTTTTCCGCTTCGCGTGTGTTCAAAGCACATATGGAACTGTTTGTGTTAGAAGTGTCGTGTTTCGGGTGCTCCATCTGGGCGCTGCTGCTGGGTTGAGAATCATATCCAAAGTCCGTGAGACATGTAACTCATATGCAACTTGTGTACACATTGTGACACGCGGTCATCCCGCGTTTTCCATATATATCACTTTTGCCGCCTTTCACATATCAGTTTCGTCTTCACGAAAGCGATACGTAATTCCGCCGTGTAAAAAGAAACGTAAACTCTGTCAGATATTATGTAGATTTTTTTTTTTTTTTAAATGAACCGGCAGTGCCTTAATTAGTATCATGTTTTTTTTTTGCCTGAGAAAACGGAACAAATCGGAATTTTAATCTAATTAATTTTTAAATGGAGTAACGCTTTTTCAATATGATCAATACTATTTTATCAAACTTGCATTTTGTATTCAGAAACTGTATCAGATGGTTTTGAGAATAGAGAAACTCTCGATTTTAGATAAACGGGACGACTTATTGATAGAATCTTTGCGAAAGTAGGACGATTTATTTTGTCAGAACTTTTCCAGCGTTCTCTCAAGAGTTCACGACACGACCCTGTTCCGTTTTTTTGCAATCGAAACGTGCCAAGTGTTGCTAGATTTCATCTCGATTCAGACAATATGCACTATCAATGCAACTTTTTCAAGATGCATACAGCCGATTGTTCTCCATCACGTAACCGCCCTGATTTCGGCTCTGAGTCTGTGTGTGTTTTCTTCTTTATGTTTAAAAATACCTTTACGCGCGCCACGAATCGACCACGAGCGGACAATTGCAATTGTTTAGAACGGACAGATGAAAAATTTCAAGGCAATCTTTCGAGGCGGGATGCCTGTAACGCGTGTATTTGCGGGCTACCTGTAAAAGCGAGCGGATCGTTTCGCTCTCGGCGCGCGCATTGTCCTCTTCGCGAGAGATTTGCATTTTGCAGATGCAAACAATTCTGACGGAGAAAAGTTCGCGAAGGACACAAAGCCCGCCTCTGCGCTCTCTCTTCTGGATGCCCGATACCGAGCGTCCCGCTGAGTGACCGGCCTTTTTTTATTCTCGTGGCAGGGAACTCGGGCGACTGGTTGGTGAAAAGGGACACATCGGCGTCTCGTCGTCGGCGAGGCTGTTTGGATTACGCCTCGACGATCCTCCTAATTTCTCCTCCGTCGGGGACAATTAGTCCCTTTTAGCCTTTTAACATGACACTGTTAGTTCGGGAAATGGGTCCGGGGGATCGTAGGGGAATAGGTAGGTATTTACCTGGGTTATGGAAAATTGGAAAAACAAACAGTTAAGCGAAGATATATAGACCGGATTTATAAACGGAGAATTGAATCGTCAGGGACCAATGAATAGGCTGAGCATCGGCCATGGTGATTTCAGGTGCTCGAAATGCCTGCGAGGAAGCGCGAATAGTTGGTCGGTTCGTCGACAAAGTATTCTTATATATTGTCGCTATACTCGTGCCTGTCTACTTAAGCCTCGTAAGCCGTTTTTACTGATTGAGAACCGGTTAATTGTTATTTGTACGCGTTTGAATAGGATTTCAGTTTATTTTTCGATAATCGTGTTTTACACGATAACCTCCGAATTAAATCCATCATTTCATTTATAAACAGATTGATTAATGGATATCTCACACTTTAAAGAAATATTAAAAAAAAATACTTTATGGGTCCTTGTATTTTCTTTTTATCTTGCGTTTAAAATGTCAAATCATAAAATCCTTTCTATCTCTGTGAAAGAGATTTCTTTAGACCTTCGTAGAATTTGTTCACGTAACGAAGAAGAAGAAGCCATGATCATTAAAAAAAGCCATTGTAAACATCATTGGGGTTCGAGTTTCCAAAAAGATCTGCTCGCGTAGAAACGACGGTCTAGCATCGTGCGACACTTGACGAGAACTTGGCCGGTCGACGGTTGGATAGATCCTGCGGACGTCATTTGTCTCGGATGCCGGAAAATTGGTTCTATAAACACAGGGTACCGTCTCCCGGCGTTCTGCATCGCTCGTCTTTCACGATGATCTTTCAATGGCTGCGGATGCGGGGCGGCTGCATAAACACCAGACTTTTTTCCGCTTGACATATCGACAAAGTGCGAATAGCCGAGACGTTTAGAAAACCAGCGGGATATTAAGTTAGCTACGTAGTTAAATTTCAAAAAAAAAGTTTCACTTAAACCCGCTTGAGGATTAATAACGAAGACGTACTATCTCCCCTTCCTATTCTCAATTTTTCTCATTGCACCGAAAGATGATCCCCGCTGTCCTAAATCTCTCTTCAATCTCGTAAAATAATAAAATTACAGAGCTGATCGAGCAGTTTCACATCCTCGCGTATCGAGAAATTATTACCCTACTCGCAATTCAATCGGTGAATCCTAGTCGCTCCGAGTTTCTTAGAGTCCCGAGTTTTCTAGAGTTCAAAATTGATTTTCGTGACCTACAATATAAACCGACGCGCGCAAGCGTGTATAAATGTGAATTTTATAGCGCACTTTGCAACTTCAATTCATCTTGCCTGTGAGAATTATCTAGCGTGGGGATATTGAACTTTCCGTTATATATTATTCACGAAATATATTAAATTTCATAAAATATCGCAAACAACTGATCATTAATTACCTGATTAACGAATAACCGTCAAAATTGAATAAATAAATACGTTAATTAACATCGTCCCGTGCAGTGTTAAAAATTACATTGTGATCTCAACTAAAGAGACACGTGACGAAGAGACGCATTCGGCTTTCATTAAAATGCAATATCAATATAAATGCTCTTTGCTCAAGTGAGAAAGCTTCCTAGCGCACAATATGCGTGGGATGAGAATCGCGTGAGAAAGGATACCGGCCGCGTACATGTATATAGAACCGGTTTCGCAATTATCCCTAGAGCTTTCTAACCGCTAAGTGATTTTTAATTCGGCAGAGATAGTTGCATTTGCGAGCGAGTGCACGCGCGCACAATAATTTTTCATAAAGCCGCGACATTTCGCGAGATTGTTCTCGACGTGTATTCTATCCGCACGTCGTAATGATACGTTTCCTCAACGATATAGCCGATTATCCGCGGGATTTACCGATTGCGCGTACATACCTTCCGTCTCTTCGCGCCGATGAAGCCATAAAGTTCTTGCAAATGCATCTCGACGACTACGTATCGAGATAAATAATACGTACTACACTCGGTGATCCGCGAAACTCCGTTATTTACGCACGATTCTTTCGATATAATCCGAGATATCTACAATCACAGACTACAAATCGATAGCAATCATTTGAAGCATGCGCGAAACTATGAGAAGTATCTATGCATTAGTGCGTTAAAATCAGCGATGGTCATATTTCAAATGCCATACCATTGAAAATAATCATTTAGTTTATCAAACGTGATTTCGTGTTTAAATAAAGTATTATTTGAAGATCTATTTGTGCCGTGAGAATGACAGATAGAAATGTATAGGGAACAATTATTGAAAATGCGATCAATTTGCTAAGATAATAATTTTATAAGCATTATCAGAAATACTTATTTAAAAGAATATTAAAAATTTTTTTAGACCATGCATTAATTATTTAAATGTTATCTAGTAAGAAAAATAACTAGAAAAAATATAATAATTATGCATTTGTTTTTTATTACTTTACATTTATCATTTATATTCCCGTACAAGAAATAGTTTTTTTACCTAAATATTCTTATTTTTTATTTCAAATATTATTTCTGATCAAAATAGCTACTACATTTCATCTTTTCAACAAATATCATATGATTGTATAAAATTATGATTATATAAATTCTCTCTATTTCTCTCTCTCTCTCTCTCTGGATTTCAAAATTCTCTGTTTATTAATTAAAAATTATTGGTTATTTATGGCATAAATTAAGTTTGTGTATAAACTTCTAAAGCAATAATCAAACGAAAACGCTCTATACATTTTCTTATTTAATTTCATGATTTATCATTCTTTTCGTTTTAATTAAAAAGTCGTTAATGAGACAGGAAGTTACGCTCATTCTCTGAAAGAGTACGATGCGGCAAAAACACACCAAGGAAGAAGTTGAACCGTAACGACTATAATGACGAAATCCTTGGCCTTCGGAAGGTCTGATCCGCGGTTAACCGTATGTCGTGAATATCAACGGCCGATCCCGTTTGAGGTAGAAATCACCGTCCCTTATAAAGTCAATTTGTAAACAAGCAGAACGGCCCGGGGATGCTGCCGAGGTGGGCCGCCGATAGGACAGATGTCCTAGGACAGGTTGTAAGCTCGATAGGATTTTCATCCTTCGTGATGTTGAGCGCGAACACCGCGGTCGCTTTAACCCGTCGCCTTCCGTATGTCGCGACAGAGGACAGGTATAGAGTTAGGCGAGAGAAAAAAACCGGGATCCCCATCGGAGTGTTTACTATATTTGTATACATATATCGAGAACCCTTCTTCCTCCATCAGATTTTTTACGGTTGCCTTTTAATTTGAAACATTGTTGATTCCCTCGTTAAACATGAGATTAGTCACGTCGTCACTGGGCTCTCTACGGGTTTCCCGTTTCCTGTTTCTAAGCGCTGACGTGCATCGTAATGCTCGGTTAAGATTATAACGACCAAAAGAATAATTTTCACGGCTAAATTGTTTTTTTAATTATCCGTGAAAGACATATGTTTTTTAAATTTGTAATTAATGTATATCACTACGATATATAAATTGTGAAAAACAAAAATATTTTATGAAATTCAACATTGTTCTTTTTTGTATGCGAAATAAGAAAATTGTCTCTTAAATAATCGCCAACTCTTGGCATTTTAGTATCAATTAATAACGGGAATTAATTTCGTACGTCTAATTAAATGCACTTACGGAATACGTCGATTATGTTATCATCATTCACTTGCTTCGTAGAAAAGCATACATACCTGAAACAAAGAAAACATACGAGTTAGAATAATCACATATAGCTAGCACATAAGTAAATTTCTATTAAGAAATTAAAAAAAACATCGTTTAATGACTATGAAGAACATTGCGTTTTATGTTTTAAGAGATTATTAATTTTACGATAAATATTTTGAGATGTTGAGACATTTGCAAATTTGGATTTAATATATCGTGATGTCAGGGGATTATTAGTATTGGCAGATAATTAGAAGAGAATTCGTCCTCTATAAATTTAATATAATACGATGTTCTACGTTCAATAATTTTGCTATTTTGTCATAATAAGCCGAACGCAATAAAGCCCAAACAACGATTAATTAAATACGAGATAATTCCCTACCAGCAATGCATACATGCGTACAATAATATCAGGTTCGCATTACAGTAGAACAGGCAGAGGAATAGAACTGTTTAAAATAAATTATTATTAAACATACAGCCGTATATCGAGTTACTGATAATTAACTATATTTATTATATGTATAACTATGAGACTACATGTATATATATATGTATATATAATATATATTTTATGCGCGAGGAATTAAGGGACACATCGCGCGGTTTGATTTGTTAACGATCCGGAACGTGACGATTTTAATATTTTAATCGAGTGCTGTCCATCAAACTGCACGGACTTCAATTTCGCTTCTTTTAATTCACTTCGTAATTAAGCGTGCTCTCGCGCGCCATGTTTCCGCAGCACATTTAAAACTTTACGGCGACTGAAATGGCAAAGTTTGGAATAGCGCGCGCTTGCACGCCACCCTTCTATCTTAGATATCATTAAATTTAAGGATATTTAAGGGCCGATGCATGTTCAGGCGGGAAACTTTAAACTTTCTTTTTCCTTACGCGGATGACTTACGCCAAACCCTGGTGTGGTGTCACCATCAATCTTTAGGGTGGGCGAAGTGGTAAGAGTGCGGGGTGCACGGAGTGCTGTAACTCGTCTCGTTTCACCCTCCGAATAGTTGGTTGAAATACCCCCTTGGCTCGCAAGGTGACGTGTGTGTACGCACACTCTTACTACCGCGTCCACCCGATATGCTTTAGATTAAAACACACCCCCGCTGTAATATCAACTCGACTCTCGGCCGTTATCGGTTATTACGTTCTGCGAGAGACATTCCGTCGACTAAATAAAAACGGTCCAAGCTGATGTGTGCATTTAAGTATTAAGATGAAGGCAAAAACGTCATCGATCGATTACTCACGCTGTAACGCGTGTGAATGATAGAAATGATGATTCAGAATTATGGATTTAAACTGCAATTTTTTTTTATGAAAAAAATTTATATTAATTACGTCAATTTGGCACCGTTGCGTTTTTATTAAAAATAGAAAACATATGTTTGTGTTTTTATTTCTTTGAAGGTATAAAGTCACCGAAATTATAATGTTTCCTGTCTTCTTTGATTAAATATAGAATATTATTTATAATCGACGAACGTCTTTATGCAAACATTAATTTTTCGACAAATTTAATTTTAATTGAAGAACGACAAAGAGCGAATGTCTTCTCAATCAATCGTTTTCATCGATCATAAATTTCGTACAGTCTACGCTTTCGGCCCGAAATAATTATGTCGATATTAATGATCGTACCGGTATCGCAAATATTCGGTCCTCTCTTCCGCTGTCTCTCTGGCGCGGTAGAGTTACAACTCCATGTAATTATCTGGCAGACAGGGTGAATGTTAATGGGAGGAAGAAGAGAGACGGGTTGGAAGATGCGAAGGTGCGCGGGTGAAGGCCGGAGCCGGATCATCCGTCGGCGAAATATCCACCACCTCCTCCTTCTAGCCTGACCTGACCTCAGCCAGTCAAGAACCTTCTCTTCTCCTTTGCCTCCATCTCGCGCGCCGCGTCTCCTTCTCGGGAGAGTGGTTCTCTTAGCCTCCCACGCAAGCAAGCGGGCGATCTTAACTTCGGCGATTGCCGTGGTTACAATGCACCTGCACGTGCATAAAATTCACCAAAAGAGAGAGAGAGAGAGAGAGCATCTCTCGGGCGGCCGTGTAGCAGGTGACTGCCCCGGCACGTACATAAGTTATTCGCATTGAAATACCTCGTGGAAACGATCTTGAAAGAATAATGAGCGCCATTGAGGCGGGGGGATTAAAGTGACCCAGCCAGGCTCTCGGTTATGTATCTGCATATACGGCAAAATTGAATTTGCCCGAGATACTCTAGCCGGCCCCGGAGCGAGGAAATTACAAATTTTTCCGCGTACGTGTTAGAGAATTCCATTAGAATCTTCCAGGCGCGTCATGTTATGCATCTGAATTGCAATTTTTTTTTTTTTCGTTACTATAGGCATCATATTTCATAGATGCTGCGTGACTTGTCTTTGTATTCTTTTCTTTTTCTTCTCTTTACAGTAAAATAATTCAGTTCAATGAGATAACAATGTACTCTTTCACGTTAGACACGCATAATTTATGTGAGACACTTTTCAAGGTCAGTTAGAGACGTCTCTTTCACATAAAGATTAATGGATCTCTACTGTGATGGATGGAAGAACGAAAATAGCGATAAACTATTCGTGGAAATTTAAATGATGTTTCGTCGTTTAGTCAGATCAAGGATGTCCATCATGATCCATGATCCACGATCGGAACTCGCTCAGGTACGTCACCGTCTCCCCTTTGCTCATGTACCTTCGTGGACCATTTAACGAAATTAAGCCTCCCACGAATTCCACGAGCCTCCGGCGACTGTCATTACCGGCAGGTAGGACGAACCAGACCACGGTAAATTATCGTGATCGTTTGGCGGTCAGCACGATCGATTTGCGAAGCACATCCGACGTATAAACGACGTATATTCCCAGACACGACGACGGTGCATCCGGGAGAGTCGGGGGGAGAGGGAGGGAGAGTACCGCGAGAAGAAAATTGCCAAGAATGCTCACACGATCTTCTAGGCTCCCGATTATGACTCATTGTCGTTTAACGATTACGAGGCGCCGTAGACGATTTTCCGAGAAGATCGTCGAGAGATTGGCGAGAACGTTCCTCCGAATCGCCCCGATGACGCGTTTGCGCATACCGTAAATACCGTTTCTCTTCCCCGCGGAAAATTCTGCAGAAGACGGCGATCATTTCTACGCCGGCCGTTTAAAGTCTGGTTATAACAGGCGGTTGTGAATTAATGGAAATGCACGTCCGGCGGAACGGTCCGGCGATAGACGTATGAGAAAGACCCCGAGGGCTCGGCACCGGATTGATAAAGGCTGCTTTTAACCCTTAACTGGTATTCCCGGTACGTCTTAACGATGATATATGACGTGACAGGATCACGCCTGACCTTGATGGCCGAGCAACGAGGATAAATGGAACCGTATACTGTTTGGCGGCGTGCCGATGCTCTTCCCTTTTTGAATAATGATCGAAAGGCGGAATATCTTTTAATGCCGATTGTTGAATTACGGGCGAGATTTGCGATCGATAACGCGAAGGAGGAACAGAAACTTCTTCTTACTTAAATGATATATATGATAAAAGTCTTAAAAACACACACACACACATTTGCAAGATTAAAACTTCTTCAGACGTTTTTATAATGTCTCTTAGACATTTATCTTCCGAATAGCACGTGACAAACAGGATGAGATAATCGTCGATCGTGTCAGGATAGAATGATATGCCTGTGTTCTATTCAACAGGTGCTGTGATAAGTGTAAGTCACCTTTTTTATTTGCTTTTGCTCGTCTCCTCATTCATCGATATCATCTGCCTTTTGTAGCAAAACGCATAGAATGGGGAGGAATGACAAGTTCCCTAATCTAGCAAATATTTGCGCGATAAAGCACGACAAATGTCATTCCCGGGGGAACAATGCGGAATATTAATTACAACGAAGAGCGATTCGTTTTCCATCGACGTGTTCGAGACTGGACATGACCATCGGATGCGAGGGATCGTCTTCGTAATCCACAAAAGCAGGACCACACACGAGGAGCCATTGTTTCAGCTCGAGCCAGATCGCTCGGCAGCGTATGCGAGGCTTGTCAATAAGGCCTGTTAAAACGCTTACATACGGCCTCCGGTCTGTTGTCGAATTAACATCGATTAGCATGCTCATTAAGCAAATGTTGAATTGCGATGATAAGACGCGACTGATTGAAATTTGCATTCGGCATCACGTTTTTTAGACTGCCTTGTGTCGATGGAAAAAGAGGAAATCTTATTCTCTCTGTCAAATAATTAAATGATATTTATCAAAATTCAAGGCAAAAATAATAATATTTGTAAATCTATATATTTAAATCTCTCTTGGATTTACAATCGCTGTTTGTTAAGCGAAGTAAATTGCGCCCCATCGAATCCGAGAAAGGAAAACAATAATATCCGTTGTGTACGTTCTATGATGCATCATTACGAGAATACATACATAGTAGAGAGGCTGGATACGCGAACAATGAGGATAATTTCAAGGAGAAGGAGAGAAATCCGTTTAGTTACGGTAGATGAGTGTGTCCCTTCGTCTAGCGAAGAAAGACACGACGCGACGAGGGACGTCGCGTTTTATCCACGGGTAGGCATTTTGACGGATTTAACGGCCCTATTTCCATTCTTCAGAGGTCTTTTTACCGCGCGATGTATACCGATCTACTCTCTCGTAATCGGTTTTGCGAGGCATTGCGTGGCATCTGTCCGCGAGATTAGTGCACGCGATCGAAGCTTTCAGCCTTCTGAAAAATTTATGAGCTATGCGGGACGCAAAACGCAAAAGAGAGAGTGAGAGAAAACTGTATGATCAATAAGTATCGGAATGCGTCGATTTATACACACTCCATCACGTGCCATCAGAATAATACCGTTTAATCATTTAGAATACAATCGAACCGCAAACTTTATCTTTATAAATGTCGCTGTTTCCAAAAAATGAATTTTTTAATATTTTTGATAAAATCTCGTATATAATAACCTGATTTTTCGTATTACTGTATGTAATATAATTCATAGAATTTGAAGTTTATAATTGTAATAATAATCTTTACTAAAATCAAAATTATTAATATTTTTTGTAACAAAGCAAATCATGATTTAATTTTCACTACATGATTTATTTCCTTATTAAGGACGCTTGTAGCTTTCTCCATTAGAGATGATCTTTTAACATGTCAAAGCATCGAAATCTATTCATTTAAAAAGAAGACGCATATTTCTGGTGAGAAAAGATTGTCTCCGTCATACATCCGTCGACCGTTTGTGGGTCGTGATGGAACGGATGTAAAAAGAGCGACGAGGAAAGAGGGTAAAAATCGTTTCGGCCTCCCTCGCCATCGATGTTGCGTACGATTTTCCACGTAACGAAGCACGTACGAACAGGCAGTATCGTCCTGCCTGAAATAAAAGAGAGCACCATGCTGCTCTACCCTCCGCAACCCTTTCGGCGCTGCCACCCCGTCGTCGTTTCTACAGAGAGAGCAGGAGAAAAAAAAAACAACTATATCGACTTCTTCCTTTTCTTCGGCTGAACGAAAATCGGTAATAATAATCTTTACTAAAATCAAAATTATTAATATTTTTTGTAACAAAGCAAATCATGATTTAATTTTCACTACATGATTTATTTCCTTATTAAGGACGCTTGTAGCTTTCTCCATTAGAGATGATCTTTTAACATGTCAAAGCATCGAAATCTATTCATTTAAAAAGAAGACGCATATTTCTGGTGAGAAAAGATTGTCTCCGTCATACATCCGTCGACCGTTTGTGGGTCGTGATGGAACGGATGTAAAAAGAGCGACGAGGAAAGAGGGTAAAAATCGTTTCGGCCTCCCTCGCCATCGATGTTGCGTACGATTTTCCACGTAACGAAGCACGTACGAACAGGCAGTATCGTCCTGCCTGAAATAAAAGAGAGCACCATGCTGCTCTACCCTCCGCAACCCTTTCGGCGCTGCCACCCCGTCGTCGTTTCTACAGGGAGAGCAGGAGAAAAAAAAACAACTATATCGACTTCTTCCTTTTCTTCGGCTGAACGAAAATCGTGAAGCAACTTCGGCTCCACGGCCCATTTGCCAAGCCATTTCCGTAAATAGCTAATGGCCGGAGTGCCGCTGCCTCCGACGTGGTATCGTGTTTCCCAAAAGGCGAGCTTGGACTAACGGACTCTCCCTCTCTCGGAACATCTCTTTCCTTATACACGTATTTTCCCTTCCTGTTACTCGGTCTCGCGTCGACGT
>NW_021848439.1:1609465-1647646 GCF_003651465.1 Formica exsecta | reverse complement strand
GTGTAGCTCAACGACAACGATTAAATTCAGGAACATTGTACTGTTCTATAACTCAACGTTTCCTCGAGAATCCTACTTTTCACTTTAAAGCGCGGATTTGGAATGAAGAAAATGTGTGAGGCATTAACCGTGTTAAAGTGTGTTGCAGTGATTTAGGGAAAACGGTTTCGATTCTTATTCTTTACGCGTATGTATGTAAAAAAAATATTTTAGAAAAAGTCTATCTCTCTCTGAAAAGTATTCTTATATACAAAATTTTATATATATTATAATACGTTAATTAATAGAACTCTTATAAAAACTTTTAAAGCGTAAAAAATATATCAATTAATTTTTTCGTGCTTTTTTTTATAAAAAAATGTATATAAGGAAAGATAATAAAAAAGAAAAAAACCACGCAATCGAGACGATAAAAGGAATAGAGAAACAATCGCTTCTTCATCATTGTTTCCTCGACGATTGTTCAATGGATGTCCGTCTTTTGCGAATTCGAGCGTCTTGCAGGACCCCATATCGTCTTAAGGGTGCAGGGGTGAAGAGTACGACAAAGTCATCCGAAACTGGCAGCTGTTCGGAGACAGAATGGAGAAAGGTAAGATAATAGGAGAGAGCAACAAGGAGACGTCTATCGGAGAGCTCGTACAGAATCATAAAAGGAGAGGAAGGAAGACAATGCACGAATCTCGCAATAAGATGCAACCGGAGATAAGTCTCGGCACCGCCGGTTCTCAGAGGAGCGAGTTATTATTACCGATGGCGCGGCCCTTTTCAGTACCAGGTGGCTAGTACGCGAAGATCAAAGAGAATGGGCGTTGCTGCGATTTCCGCAGGCTGGAATGTGTTATATTCTTTTAACGCGTCCACGCTAATGGCATCGACGTTTCGCGGAGCGAGCGTCTATCCGGGACAGGCCGATCAACAAGGATTCTGACAGATCAAAGCGCCAATACGTGTGTCCTCCTTTGTTGCACCAAAATTGGAACATCGTGTTCTCATCGGGGACAGGCATCTATATCCACTCACGCTGACCTATTCTCACCTCCAATGCATTTTATCGGCGCGCGTTAAAACAATCCTCACGATATCGAAGGATGATGGACGCAACGGGAACGATCGTGTTTGCATTGAAAAGCTATCGCGAGACTTAATCGATTATATATTGCACATACTAGTTGAAAAGAAATCGTTTCTTCACAATTGTTAAACGATCCTTCTTAACGGAATTTTAAAGTCTTTTTCATATTTATTGAATCATTATACATCTCTTCGTTGTATTTCATTTATTTATTTTTACATCTTCTCAAAATCGACAAGTACGACAAAAGCTATTTCAGAAGAAGATTACAGATAGCGTATATGGAGAATATATAAAGAAGAGAGATGTATTAAAAAATAATTGAAAATATTTTCGAGAAACATAAATTACAACTTTTAAGAAAATAAAAATAATTCAACGTCAATATATCAACGTCAAAACATATTTCTATCATTACATTAATTTTGTACATGATTGCTTATTGCGAAATGGGGGCGGCTATTCACAGAATTATCTATAAATCTTGAATGTCCGATTCTCTGATAATAGAAATTAATTAAAGTCGAATACATAACGGATATGATAATTAATCTCATTGTTTCGGGCCCGGATTGATTTCGCGATCCTATTATGCGCTCCTGACGGCCCTTGCGCTCTAATTGCGCGATATTCGCAGATCGAATGCGAATTGAATGGAGTCACTCTGCGCGCGAGTCTATTACACCGCGTAGAGAGATCAAACGTTCGTCCACACGATCATAGGTAGAGTTGCAGTTGCTGTGCTGTGCCGAGGCTACAATTTCATCGAAAACTTCGCGACCTACATACATAAAACCACTTTGCACGCCGATGGCACAAAGGACATGGCGCTCATTCATTTTGCAAGTCCGAGCGGCGGTATATCCTAGTGTGTCGGTTCTGGCGCTGCTTTGCCGGGTGATACATTTAAAAGCTCGCGGGATTTCGCGCCGGCTAAATTTTCGTTAAAACGAAGGTGAAACGCGAGGATGAAAAAAAAAAAAAAATAGAAACGGGAGACAGGAGTATGTACGTGCGAGATGTCTGAAATGATAATGGATAACTCGAAGGTATGGCCCCACAAGGAGCATCGTAAAAATAGTTGATTCGCGATATTTCGCAGTTGCAGCTCGTTTGGCAGAACGAAGAGAGGCGAGAAACATATTAGCAGAGAAGAGAGCATACACATAGAAAGAACAATGTCATCCGTGTTGAGAAAGAGAGAGAGAGAGAGAGAAAGAAAGATGGAGAGACAAAACAAAGTTCTCTACCGGAGTTTAATATTGTATATCACGTTAAAAGATGAGACGCGCGCGAGAGAGATACACGCATATGCAACTAAATTGCAGGTACACACACGCACAGATACAGTTTGTCATATATACGTTATTGTACATATATATACGCTCATACACAAAGCGGGCGCGCGCGCGCGTTAACGTGATGTTATTAATGACTTTTTAATGAAATAAAACGCGCGACAGGAAATTAAGCTCCTCTTCTGACGCTTCTCTTCGCTTCTCGTTTCTACCTCTTTTACCGGTTTATCGCTCTTCTCCACTTTGCTGTCTTCTCCCTTCTTTTTCTTTTCTTTTCTTTAATTTATATTTCTATTTTTAGTATCAGCGAGCACGCGTCATCTTTCCTCCATTCCATGCATTTATTTTCAATATGAAGTATGTCACATCCTATCAATTTTACGTGCATCTCGCAACGGTGCAAACATAAATATACATATAAGTCTCATGTTATGCATTCAAAATTATTATATTTTCTGAAAAGAAAAGTTTGAAAAATTACATTTCAGCATCTCAAGTTTCTATCTCATGTTCTATTCTTGCCCATCTTTTTTTCTTCAAAAACATACGAGATGTATCGTTACGAGTCACCCACATTTGATGCATTTTAATGTTTCGAAATTCATCTGAATCTATAATTAAAATAAGAAGAAAAAAAAAATATTTATATTATATATGTATATACTTGGTCATATTAATAATACAAAATCGTATTATTTTTGATTGACTACGCGAACATCATTTACTCTTTTAATGAGAAAAGGATCAAAGTTTTACACTCCGGTAAGTACATCGTGGTCTTTTGCTGGCCTAAATTAAATTTTAATTATTTGAAAGTTAATTAAAATTCTGCGTGTTTAATAGAGTAGCGCGCGTGGAATGCGAATTAAAAATTCATTTTAAGCAGGTCAAGCCTATATATGTATGTTTATTACGAATATTATGAAAACTAGCAAATTTATATCATTATCTTTTAAATAATAATATAAATAATGATTTAATAAAGAAACAACAATTAATTAATTATCGTAATTACACTATATGTTAATGGTAAGAAATATCTACATGTATTGATTTTTTCTTCATTTTTTCTTCATTTG
This sequence comes from Formica exsecta, assembly GCF_003651465.1. Classification (NCBI taxonomy): domain Eukaryota; kingdom Metazoa; phylum Arthropoda; class Insecta; order Hymenoptera; family Formicidae; genus Formica; species Formica exsecta. The sequence goes on along the minus strand of NW_021848439.1, from coordinate 1,644,194 downwards.
TGCATTTTATATACTTAAGAGAAGATAGAAACCTTTTTTTAAACGAGTCCATCAATGTGCGCCTTATAAGTGTATTAATCCTTTAAATATTCACTCACGTAGATATGCAAATTCACTCGTGTTGTTTATTCCGCGAAACGCGACAAATCATATGTCTTTAATTATCGTAATGAACGTGCAAATTAAAAAGATAAATCTGACTCGCGCGGGAAGAAGAGACGCAGCACAGCGTATTTGGTACAGTACGTTGCACATGACAGATGAAAAAAAGAGAGAGAGAGAGAGAGAGAGAGAGAGAAAGACAGAAGAGAAGTCTTTATCGAGAGAGAAGAGCTGGGAAGAAAGGCGCGCTTGCGATCGCGTGCTATTTAAAGATCTCAAAGCAACGATTCGACGCGCCCGTAAATACGTTCGGCGTAAATCTTCCGGCGGCCCCTTACGAAAATCCGGAATCACCCGCATGCGGGGACGCGTGCGGCCATCATCTCTGTCAACAATGCCGGAAGTCGCTGATTTTTCACGCCTTTTATCCGTGGCATTCGCCGTCGTTGGCTATTTACGGTCAACATCTTTTTTTATCGCCCAGACGTTTAAGTAATTTAAAATTAAATAATCATAATACCATTTGTGTTAATTTGAATAATTATAAAATAAAGTCAATAAGTGAATATATATAGTACACAGTATACAGATACATGATACAATATTATTTTTCAAGCGCGTTTTCCCGCAGATATATTTTTATCAGATATCTTTTTATTTAATAAGATTTTGAAATGATCAAAATTGGATTCTTCGGCACACAACGTGCACGATAATTTTGCGATAGCAATGAATTAATCATGTAGTCGCTGTCGAGCTCCGTCAAGTACGCGGAGACGCTTCGACCCTCTCGAAGAGTTTTTCACGGCTCCGGCAAGATCGTTTCTCCGGCAGTCTCCTCCTTTTGGAGGGTGACTAGAAAACCCACGATGGTTCGGTGAAGCACGATGGTAAGAAAAATATTCGTCATCGTGCTCGCGAAGCCGGAGGGATATAAGGGCGTTTCTTGCCGCGTTCCGGTGGCAGTTCCGGTCCGACGTGTTTCCGCAAGCGTGGCAAAAACGTTCGCGGGGAATCGTGCGGGGTTCGTAAAACTCGCCGTCTTCCCGAGGTGACAGGCAGACGACATTGTTAATTTCGTCAGACGTCAACGGAAGATAGACGAAGAAGAACCCGACGGAAGTCATAAAGCTGGATAAAAGGTTATATTCTGACACAGAACATCCCAGGTATGCGTTGACATATTAGTGTCTAATTTTGAGAGAGATGTTTTGAATGATTATTAATTAAAGAAACATTTGTTTTCAAAGTGTTTTCTAGAGCATACGTTATTGTACTATAAAATTATAAGTTTCAAGAATCTGATCTTATTATATTTATTCAGATATTAAATTGAAATGTAGAGATTTAATTAAATATGCGAAGTAAAGTTCAGTTAATTAGTTAAAAGTCCCTTTGATGTCTCTCTCTTGAGTGTTATTGAAATATCAATATAGGGTCCACATCTTTTAATTAATCGCGATAAAATGGCTTGGCATACAATTGCGTGTGCAAGTTGATGTTAATATATATATATAAAATGTTTATTATATGTGCTTTCCTAAATGCCAGTGCTAATAAAGAGCCAGAATAATGAACATGAAAAGGATGGAAAGAAATAATTGATCAAGAACATATATATATATATATCGCGGAAATTTTATGTTATATGGGATTCGGGATATGATAGCTTTTCTTTGGATGTAAAATAATGTCCATCGATGATAAATCAGATAAATATAAATGGAAATTCAATATTTAACCGCAAAATGCAACCTATCTCCCGCGTGCGATTAAATATTGAATAAATTTTAAATTGCATTATGTATATAAAAGCGCAAAAATGATACAAACACTATATTTCTACCGTATTTCTAGAGTAGAATTCGCTGAACGAAAAAATGCGAGAGTTCTTCGTTTTGCGTGTTCAAAAGATTTTTTTTCAGCGGGTTTACAACGCATAAACGCGCACACTGGCTTCCAGATACGAATTCACAGATTTCGCTAGAATGATGAAAGAGGTGACTGTTGCAGCCTTTCGCTCCTTTCTCTCTCCCATCTCGTTCACCATCAATTTACTCTATCGGATACGCGCGTTTGCCGATGACGATGGCACTAGAAAGATCGGGGTTTGGGCGTGGATTTCCATTGGAGGCAGTCGTTGACAATACCCAGGGACAATGCGAGCTCCCGGTGGCGCCGTATGCCGACATACAAAGGCCGACAATAGATTGCTAAAAAGGAAACCAAGTAAATACGAGAGCCCCTCTCATCTCGTACACGGGAATTACATTAATGAAACTAACTAATACTGGAACAATAGACCGGGAAACTTTGCCTTGGCTATCCGTCCCGTTGAATCGCCAGCTTCAATCCCGCGCGCCACCTCCGCCCTCCATCCGCCTCCCCTCCCCCCTTGCATTCGTCAACCTGTGCCGGTTGCCGGTTGTCCAGATTCGCGAGCGATGAGACGAGACGCGATGCGACGCGACGCTCGACATCGACGCAAAAGCGGAAACGTGAAGCATGTTGCAACACAGATGAAAAAAGCTTCGATATGCTCGCATACTTCTTTGACAGGTGATTGACCCGTTGCCGGTGCCAACAGACTTTCGGATATCGGCGCGCATAAAACCGGAAATGGCGGAAAATGTCATACCGATTCCTATATTTTTGATCGGCGGTCAATCACATAATTGATTAAAATATTTTTCATATTATTTGTACATCATAATGATTATGATAATTTATTATAATTTTCAAATTTTAGTTTATTCACATACGATTAAAATTAATTTAACATTTTATATATATTTAAAATGTCAAGAAAATTAATTTAATCGAAACATCGAGTTGCGAGAGGTATGGTGGCGAGATGTTATCAACGAGAAGACGACATCAGCACGATAAGAAGTTAAGTATACACGACAAGTAAATATTCATTGTTATAGTTTTTTTTATCTATATGTCTCTGGACAAATTCATTAATTTTAAATAATTTAAATTAATTTGGTATTACTCACACAGAATTAATTATAACAATGTATAAATATTACATATTAAAACAATAATTTATCCCCATCAATCCAAATACGAAATTAATAATAATAGGATTCATAATCTAGTTGATATCATGGAGAAATGTAACGATAAACGTCAATGAAAGGAAAATATGAATATCCCCAAAATTCGTTTATTAAGATATATTTCATTACATTAAATTGTTTTTGAGAAATCCGTGCGACATTAGTTGGGCGATAATTAAATGTTTTATTAATTATACTCGATAGCCCATTCTATTAAAATTGGTCCGAGAAATACAATATAATCGGGTAGTCTCTCGTGATTTTCAGATAGCCTTAATAGCGGGTCTGTGCGAGGAATTATTGCTGACCGTATTCTTGAACCAGAAATCCATTGAATTTCATGAGTTGCGTTTTATGAGATCCGCACTCAATCTCTTTTTCAAAAGAAGGTAAGCGTTCACCGAATTTAACGTCCCATAATCATATGAATAAAAGTGTTATGAATTGTATATAACTAAATGCGAAAAAAATTATTTACTTTATTTTAGTTATTATTTTTATTTTCATTTCTTACTTTTTCATTATTATCTTTTTTTTTAATACTGAATTCATTTATTAAAAATGGTGTGAGCAAAAATAACTTTATTTATACAGTAATAATAGAGGGAAATAAAAATAAATATGAATTAGATTTAAAAAAATGACATTTAGAGAATAATTTGCTGTGTGTTTGCTATAACAAAGATATAGTTGTTTCACATTTTGTCATCAACAAATGTGAAAAGCTTATTAAAATCAGCAGGATTATATATACACCGATTAAATTAAATTTTACTTTATCGATTTTTATTCTTCGAATTATTTAGCACTATGGACAATATTAACTATCAAATCGCTATCATAAATTGAAAAAGGAAATGGAGTAATATTGCAATATTTCCAAATCAAGATTTCTAAAACAATTGATTATTCCGATGAGTTATATAAAATCAATCGCATATTGAATCGAACGAGAGTTTACTGGTTTAATTTAAAACGCATAAATTCAGAAATATATATTTAAAGTTGCGATCATGTCGGTCATATTGGACATTAATAAGAAGATTTGAAAGCATGATGAAAAACTCAGACTTACGTTGTAATCTTCGAGAACTTTATATAAGAAAATCCGATATCTAATACAGCGCTTGTTATTTCATCGATAAACTGTTCCTATAAGTCTCAGACATAATAGAAAGCTTGCACAAAGTGATTGCTTTTAGAACAATAAGATAGAGTATCTTTATTCCTTTGAATGGAATCTATAATAAAGGGAAAAGACAGGAGATAGAGAGAAATCGTATACTATAATTCAAATTTTTTTATATAACATAAGATCAATGTCCATTTATGCTTGTAGATTTCAGTAAAAGAAACAAAATAATTCGAATTTTTAAAGCAATTAAAATAAAATAAAATAAAGATTCGTTTCTCTCTTCATTCTGTATTATTTATTTCGTATTTCTTTATTCTTTATTTTCTTATAATTCTTAAATATTCATCAGTTTTTCAGATTACAATCTTATTTAACTTCCTACTTATTTATAGAAATTTCTAATATAATTCGTACTATATTCGATAAGTTTTTCGAAGTGTCTCACAAAATTGCCGTTTGTTTTCGTCGAGATTTCTCTCGCCAATGAATTAGATATTCTGACACACGTCGTCCCGCTGATTATATAATCACGACGGGAAATTGTGCCGTATATCCGTACTTAGTGGTGAGTGCTTACAAATGGAAGCGCGTTATCCTCTTTTACGACGACATCAATTTTGCACCCGGAGCGCATTCAGTCATAAACTCCTCGCGGATAATGTCCCGATCTCGCACTCGACGTCGCGCGATCTCCACACACGATCCTTCCATTCAGACGGTCGACCCAATTCGATGTTCTGACAAACAACCGGTTGCTTTCGCGTCGAATCGTCGCGCGATCGTGGAATGTCCGTGAATCGCGAGGAGATCGAAAGATAAGGGATGGTAGAAAATACAGCAACCACTACCACTGGCGCCCCGAGCATCCCTGGCCTACGCCACATTCTGAGAATACCAGGGAAGCTCACCCTGGCGCACCCTTCATTGCCGGTCTGGCGGAAGGAAGAAGGCGGGCACGTCGGGAAAGGAGGGGTGGGAAGAGGGAGAGAGAACGATGTCGATGTGGTGGCTGGGAGAGCAGAAAATCTGATTGCCAATACATTCCATAGCCCCGCGAATTTCAAACCAATTTCCTCGGTCTATTGCCAATCACAAAGAGCCCAAAATTCTTCGCTGTCGGTTCGAAACGAAATACTTCCCGTGGTTCCTTTCAGACGATCGCCGTGCCCCTTTGACCTCCATTGGCGGCGCCTCGATAATCTCCGGATACCTCTCGCACTCGCGTTGCTATACTTAAACGCGAACATTTCGTTCAACGCCGGCGAAAGATTTACGATGGCGGGAGCCGACCGCCGTTTTCGATACGTTAACGTCTCGATGAGATTTAAGTATTTCGCTGCCAGACGGTATCAGAGTCGATTGATCGAATCGGGTCAGTTCGCAGACGCGTTTTATGTTTCTAATATTAATTCAGCGCAAGGTAGAATGATTGAGAGTTCATCATTCATTGTTATATTTCTTGATTCGTTACATTGGCCCGCGGAATAGCTTTGTCTACTTAGCGATCGCGTGAGTTGGTAGCCGTATTAATAATCCATCGTTACGTTTATTGATTGCGGCTTTAACGTTGGAAATAGATATTGTCGGTGTTCTATGATTTAATGCAATTTGATGATCGGTTTTGATTGATGCTCGGATTAAATACGGTGGGTGCATTGTGCGAACGGAATATCGTTTATAATCAAACTCTCGCCGCGAAAATGCACCAATCTTTTCACGTTATGAATCTTTCTCGCGCGAGCTCGCGATGCACACAATGCTGCTGGCGTACCAATAAACGTCCGACGTGCATTCCGGATTTTGAGAAACACCCTCCATTATTCATAGGAACTTCGTATACGCCCGAATTACCCTTCCCTTCGAAAAGCGTCAGTTTCGCCCTCAAGAACGAAACCTGTCAGCGAGACCGGCATCGAGAAAATTGATTTTGAAATCGCTCATTTCGGGACAACGTGTAACTTTCATTTCTCATTCACCCCCGGCGGATATCCATGAATCCTTGAGCCGATCCGCTCCTGGGCATTGAAATATTTTTCCACGAATTGCCGCGATCTCATTTGCGTTTAAATTTTTCGCTTGAGAAAAATCCATCGCAATCATCTCGAAAATTTTAGAAGCTGAAAAAGGTAAAAAAACAAACTACACAACTTTAAAATAAACTCAGTAATATCTAACGGAATTCGTGACACGTACACTTTAGAATTATTGTGTTGAGATATAACGTTGCCTCGAGAGAAGGAGAGATACAGTTAATAATAATGACAATAACATTCGCAAGCAATTCGACCAACTTTTCTTGCTAAACGTCCTCGGAGCACGTGCACGAAACAGCATGCAAGTCTTTCATATATTTTCACGGGAGTCGCTCGAGAGAAGGAGAGATACAGTTAATAATAATGACAATAACATTCGCAAGCAATTTTTCTTGCTAAACGTCCTCGGAGCACGTGTACGAAACAGCATGCAAGTCTTTCATATATTTTCACGGGAGTCAAAATATGACCCATTTGCTCAAAGCGCAAAATAATACCCAATTATTTCCGTGAAATAAACATATTGCAGGCGCGCACAAACCTCTTCTCGTTTCAATAATACCTCGATACCAACGGCGTGTAAAGTGAGCTCTCCTTAAAAACAAGAAGAAAAAAAGAGATCGCGCGACGGGAGGGTCGGGACGCTTAAGCGAGAGAGAAACTTGGGCAAAAACTACCCCCCGGAGAGTCGCCTTGCGAGCGGGGTATAAACCGAGTCGGGAGGAAGCCAATTTTCCCGGACGCGCGCGCTGTTACGTCGTTTTCGATAATAATTGGTGGCATGAATGGGCGGCGCGGCTCGCATAGAAATGCGCGACAGAGTCGGGAGTGTACACATACATACGCAGTTGCGGCTGGTTCTCTCCCTCCCCCCCGCCTGCCCTCCCTCTCCCGCGAGTGCGTGGCTGTGTCAGAGCGCGGGATCCGTCATCTGAATTTGATTCCTGGATGCGTCTGGTCATTAGCGAGTCCAGTTGTGTAACATGCAGTCGCGTCACATGCGTGTGCGTGTACTCGCGTGTGCGCGGCCACCGGAGTCTATTCACGCACGCGCTTCCATAGACGGATAAAGGGAGGGCGAGTGACGGCTCTCGTTATTTTCGACGCAGGGCGGGAACGCAGAACGCGGGGAGGGAACGGTTTCGGACTTGTCCACTGGCGACATTCTATGACTGGGTGCATGTGTGTATGCGTACACTCTGCACGTGGCACGCGGAAGTTGATTTTGCGACGCGGGGCAGGATACCGTGCAACGCCACCAAGGGTTCGCGTGTTTCTCTAGTTACTCTTTAAAAATGACGTTAACTTTCTGGGTTGCGGGGGATCAAATGTCGGAGCCACGTCGCATGCTTGTCCACGCATGAAATTTGTTTATCTTCTTTTGCCTCGCTTTTATGAGAGAGAGTGTAATGGCATTTTATGGATAAAGAAACGAGAAAAATATAAGACGAGTGAGAACAGCTGAGAAAATAACGTGCACGTATATAGAACGAATTTAGTAATATTCATGAAAATATAAAAATAAATTTCTTAGAGAGAATTTCAATCTAAGATTTTCTCTTCTGAAATATTAATGATCAAGTTAAAAGTAAAGTAATAAAATATACCATCATGCTCGACTGATATCGCAAACTATTTTGTTTTATTTATTACATGCAAAATATCTCAATTAAATATTTCAGTTATGTGGCAGTCTTTTTTTAACGTGAGATAATTTTATAATAATTTGTCGTAGTATATTTCTAGTTAAGAAAGCTTTTATATTCCAAATATACAATCGATCTCCTTTCTTTCTTTCCATTTATATTCGCGTTAGCTTAACACGGGCGGCTGAGCTCCGAAGGATCTTTTCGGATCGGTACATTTAAGCGCTCTCGAAAAAAAAAGGTGATCTGTCTCTTTAGTGTATATCTCTCTCTCTCTCTCTTTTAGGTAGGTAGCATTCTGATCCCGAAATGCCAAATCTCCGAGCGGATTATCGGCGAGTATCGATCCTTCTACAGCGGCCATCTCGTTACGGGTGTCTTTTCCTCGAGCAAGGGGATACTCGAGCGCCGTTTGTCCCCAATTTCCAGAGCGGAGACATTTAATGCGCTTTGTGAGCGATTCGCCCGGTATTCGTAGATCCTAGTCGTTTTGTACCTTCTGGCGTAAATCTGAGTCGCCATTATTGTAGAGCATTTTAAAAATGCTCACAGCTCGCGGGTAGAATGACGGAAGGGGAGGAGGAGGAGGAGGATAGGCAGATCTTCGGGGACGCGCATTACTTTTAACGGCTCTATTGTCGGTTGCGAATGTTATTAGGGCATTACCGGGGCAGACGGCGGATTAGCAGCGTGACGGCGCACTGTTACGTGTTTCAATGGACGAACGGGAGAAACTCGCCCGTCAATGGGGTCTTTGGATCCTTAAGCTTCCCCTTCCGCCCTCCCTCGCCCTTTCTTCCGGTTTAGCGTCTCTCCTTAGGCCTCGCGTCCTTCGTCGCGCTCCACTCGTCCGCGTTATCGTCGGCGAGCTAACTAACGACGGATCATAAATGTATCTGAGCTAATCCTAGAGTTACATATCATCCAACCAGAATCATAAACTGTATACTGGTTTATAATAAACTCCAGTATGCCATATCATCGTGTATATGTTATCATTTCCTAAATTAAAACGTTGCAAACACTCCCGTAACTATGTCATTTGAAAAATTAGATCAATTTTATTTCATTATGACGTTTCTACGTATTTCATATAATAATATCATGCAAGTGTATATAAATATATTTTCATTTTACTATATATAATAAAAAGCGACAGTATTATATCTTTAATTAACTGTTTAATATGATTGGAAAGAGCAACACATGTATCATGAAACGATTCGATTGATATGCGATATTTATGCGCAGTTCATCGTCCGAGAAAGAGCGACCGACCGTTTAATAATCCTTCAACGAGCAACTATTGAAATTAATCGCGATCCTAAGAAGTCGTTGACATCTAATTGAGCATGACGACAGCGGCGATTGTTAGATCGCGAGGTCGACTCATTATACGACTCATCGAGGAAATTGAATCCGCACACATGTACCGATATAATCTATACGCACGTCGTCAACATCGCGTACATTGACTGAAATAAAAAATAAAACGTGGGACTTTTTTCTCGATTCGCGTCGCCAGTGACCGTTTATTGCATTATTCTTTTTTTTTTTTTAGTATTAACAATAAGTATTATTATTTGTCGATTTGAAACCTTGTCGTGTCGAAGCTTTCATGCAAATGTAATTCGACGATATTACTCATTTATGCGTTCAGTGATAATTAATTTTGAGTGTAATGCTTGTGCAGCACAAATATCAGCTATTTCGGGGCATCAATAGATAATCGCAAAACAAAACATAGCCATACGTGGTAATTACTATATTTCAGCGTACAATTATACGATTGGCTTCCATTATTTTGTCATAAATAGAATGCGATTTGTAGGAATATTGCTACATGAAAATATAGATATATCGCATAACGAACGAAATAAATATAAAGAAATTAATTTTGGAAATAATACTATATTGCGTACAAAATTTTCTAGTTTTATTTCGTTTTTAATTTTATATCAATTTAAATTATTTCTCTTTCGAAAAATATCTCATCGTTAAATAATACTAAGACCAAGTAGAAAAAATAATTCAGTTTGACTGATATAAGATTAGCAATTGATTTTTTTTTTTTTTATAAATAATGTTGTAAATACTATTTCTCTTCTAATCGCATTTAATACACGTCTCATATCTTACTTTATTCTTACAAGCAGCTGGCTATATGCATAAAATTGTAATTATAAATAACAATCCGATAGAGAAACAGCAGCTCATTAGAGGTTGTTATTATTGCAACACACTTTTGAAAACAAATTAAGAGTCACCTAGAGTCCTTTCTATAAAAAGTGGTGAATTGTCGACTTGCCAACTTTTATGACGAGTAGAGATAATTGCAAACCGGATAATTAGATGCCAACAGCAAGATTTTCGAGCGCACCTACACACCGCATTCTAATAGACTGATGTATTGTTAAAGGTAACCAATCTTGGTTTCGTAGAGCGTAATAATTACGCAGAGGCATTTACGATCGTGGGTTATAACTATGCCTCATCCTCCCCTTTTTCCTTTCGCGACGTTTATTACTTGCACTTTTTCCAACCTTTCTCATCACTCGTTTCGTTGCCCTTGATCGGCGATACTGTTATCCCCATATTATTGGCCTCGCAAAGTCTCTTTTTCTCCAACAGTAATTTTCAAAGTCTTTTTTCACATAATATATACAATAGTATTATTTTCTACGAATGATGTTAAAATGAGTAAACTCAATAATAATTTCATACATACAAATAGAACTTAAAATTCAGACTTTTAACAACTGACATTTTCTTCTCAATTTTTACAAGTTAATTTATTTCTATTAAAATTATTTCTGTTCAGTAATAGCAAAATTATATTAAATTTATGTTAAATAACATGAAATAAATTAAATTAAATTTTTTATAAATCCCTTTTCTCTATTTGCGTTAATACAACCAAAGCTTTGCCCAGAAAAAGCACACCCTTTGAGAATAAGTACTCCATCATCGTTTCTTTCTCTTCTTATTTAGTTTTCCTAAGTCTTCCTTCTGCGAAGACTCAGCTGCACGCACGAACGGCCAAGAGACCTCCAACTATAAATACGCTCGCATACAGCGCAATCATTTTTACAGCCGGCTTGCATCTCTATCGATGTAAACTCGACCAGTTAGATCGAACGTTTATTGCTACCGTTTGCGCGCGAGCTTGGTATCCGAGGCCAGGATGGGTCGGTCAGTGTTAACAGGGCCGTAGAACGCGCTCCTGCTCAACCCTTGCCCTCTCGTGGCTTCATTAATCATTAACCGGCGCATCTCTCTCGACGATCGATGGCTTCCGTGCAATTAGCGACGGATGCAGCGTCGCGCGAGAACGCGAACTTGTTGGACAGGAATCATGTGACATTCCCGTGCGTATATACATATATTGTCCGTCTTAATATTGTACTTAATATTTGTACATTTTGACATGCTTAATATTTTTATTCTATCCTTAGTAATTACAATTTTTAACAATAAAAATCTGAGAGGAATGTTTTTAAAACATTGCTCAAATTATTTATTACATATTGTTATAATTACACTTAATTTTATAGTTTATTGTGTTAATCTTATTATATAAAAATTCTTTAGATTCGATTAGCAATAAAACTCTCCCCATACATATTTTATTCCATTTTGATTGACTTTCTGTTTTAACTTGAGAACTTAGAGAAAGAGGAAAACATTATGATTTAATGAATTCCACATCATATATCAAGACAAATCACTGTCGCAAAATCATATTTAAATTTACGAGCACGTTCATTTAAATAAAACGTGACTAGACTGACATCCGATCGCCTCAACGGTACAATTCTCTACGGGCGACGTGGCCGGAAATCGTCGTAAGTTCGCACTCACTTAGTCGCGATATCTGGAGAGGTCGGCGTGTTTAGCAGCTCATTAACATTCGTTATCACGTGGCTGCCTTAACGAAAGCGGTACCATAGACGCGGTTTATGATTATTGGCGATCCCTTCTGACTGCAAATGTCTCGCCTATCTTGTGTCGCCATTGGCAAGCTCTCCTCCTCGGCTTTTCCTCAGCTGCACGGTCCGTTTTACTTTTACGATCCGGTCTTTATCGTTCATTCCTCGCCTCGTTTTTGCCGCGCGTAAGATACATATATGCGCGCGAGAAAAACTTCCCGTTGCGCCCTTCGCGCCCGTTTTAGCCGTTCCTGAGCTCCCATAGGACTGCCGTCGGGACTTCGCCTCGCTAATCGGCGATTACCTTTTACGATGAGTTCCTCACATTTTTACGAGCGCTATTCCGCGGCAGAAATATCCTCGCTCACTCCTCGACCGTGCTTGGAGTTGGAAAAGGTGCACCTAAAGATTTTTTTTCGGATTCGCACGCGCAGCATCATCCATAAGATGAGTATACAAAGCCGGTACAGAAAAAATACGGGACATGATAATATTAAACGGGATACGTCCATGCGATATAATTACTTTACGATTGACGATTAAATTCGGCGACGCTGAATGAAAATTAATTTTCATTTAATCGCAGCGATATTTCTTAATCCGCCGCGGGTAAATCGCGTCGAATTCTGGTAAGCCGTGTGCAGTTTACATCGTCAAAATTACATCAAAATCCTACACTCCAAAATATTTAAATAATCAAAAGTTTCAAGTAATTTTCGTTTTTTTTTTTTGTTAATTATTTCTAAAGAGAGAGAGAGAGAGAGACTTTCTACATTTTATCTTCTTCATTTTCAATTCTGTAATCGCGTAAAAAAAATATTCGTCATACCATCACGTTGCACAATACCGATGCCAGCACACATCGGGGCAGATTATCGAAGGGTTTCGACAAAAGCAGACGAGCCTTTGCGGTTCTACCGGTCTCCAGAGAGAAGGAAAATCTGAAGGCCGCAGCGCTTGCATCGTCGCTCCATTTCATTTGCTGTCAATTTCGCATACGAGATATTTCATTAGAACGCGGTCAAAGCGGCGGGGGGGGTCCTTTGTCCCTAGACGCTGATCATCGCGTGCAGGGAGAGCGCATCGGGAAAGGGAAGGGATGAGATATCCCGAGAGTTTTCACTTGTGGGAGCGGACGATGACTCAAGCCCCCTTACTTTCTTCTCCCCTGCCGTGATGTGCATTTTCATGTATTGGCATTCATCGAGCTTTGTGGGCCGGCGCGATATTATATGAATATCATTACCGAATATATATTTTATGGTATTGCAGGCTGACGCCGTGACGGATCGATCGGCCGCACGCAGTGAGAGGCACGCGCGCGGCTTCATAAAGTTCCACCGACGACGAGCACGATGGGAGGAGAAGCAGAGATAGAGAGAGAGAGAGAAATCGACAATGGGTTTCCCCGCGCTTTCTCGATTAGTCCCGCAAATTTCTCGCGCACGTTGATCTCGGATATGTGCGAACGCGTCCGACCGCCCATATAGCGCCCGAGTTCGACGCGTGAAATTAGATTGTATTGTCGGCCTAGGAATTTCACAGGGGCGAGGTTACGCGCTCAGGCATAATACCGCAAAGTTCCCATGATCTCTTATCGTCATATCTTGTACAATTGTACAATTGTGTGTGTTCACAATTGGAATTCCGTAGTTGATTCGCTTTACTCGAGAACTGAGCTTGATCATGCCTTGATTTATGAAATTTTATTTAGGTTTATTTTTATTTAATAATGATGGAAAAAATTATTAATTATAATTTAATTAAAAAAGATAGACAATTAATAACAATCTAATTCCATCTCTCTCTTTGTGTCTTCAAGAAATAAAGCTTTAAATTGACACTATCTATATATTTTTTTAGACGAAAGAGAAATATATTTTTAAGTATGTGCTTTTTATAAACTTGTTTCAGTGAATGCATATATTTACCTTCTCTAGATATTTGTTCTCCCAATTTTCCCAGTTCTTCAACTTGAAACTTTCAATATTGAAAACGTATTGTAAATAGAGTTACAATAAGCAAATTTGATATCTTGTGCTCGAAATAAGTTTCTTTTACACGAATCCTATATTTTTATAGTACTTTTTAATCTATCGGCGATACGAATTGTCCGAATCTGGAGCATTTTCCGCCGCTGTTTTACGCCGGCGAGGGGTTGAAGCGAGAAGATGGTGTTTCCCGAGAGGTGCGACCATCGATAATCGAGAACAAACTCGATTACGGAGGAAATCCGTGCACGCGGAGGTGTGGATGCCGGGTATTCTTTTCGCTGGCGCGTCGTTGATCGATGAGCTACAAATGGTATAGGAGGGTCGCCCGATGGAACGAGCCACCCCTCCGTACTCGGAATGGATGCGTTTCGGGGGTGTAGCTCGCGCAATAAGAAGAAGTTAATGACGCTGCAGCGGAGAATTATCTCTCGGCTTCACCCGGACCGGAGGGATGGCTTCCGAGAAAAGATACACCGCCTCACCCCTGAACGCGTAACGCGATATCGAGGAAACTGACGGCGGTAAAGGGAAAAACCGAGAATCCACGAAACTCTTTCGCAGACCCAGCTCCAACCATAACTGGCGCCCTGAGAGCGAAATCTCTCTTTTATCTAACCCGTGAAAAGTTTCGCAGAGAAGATAGAAATAAAAAAAAAATATATAAATAGGAGACGCCAATGTGATTTAAAAAATCGACAAAATTTCTAAATAGATAATAATAATATATATGATATTTTTTGCATTTATATTACTGGATGTGATTCACATATAAAATTTATATTTTTTTCGATATTTTTTTGCAGGTGAAAAATATTACAGGTAATATTTTACTCGTATTGTTTCTCAATATTTATCATGTAAATAAAATAGAAATTAATTTGGAAACACAATGGCTGTTTATTTAAAAATATTTGAACTAGACTAGAATTGCAACGCATTTTACGCTCTCCATTTTTTCTCAGCGACTGTTCATCTCGATCCATTTTTAAGGCATTGTTATTTGGCGTTAACAACGTTTCAAATTAGCGACGTAGGTTTTCCGGCGCGGCGCGTAATCAGGAAACGATACCAGAACCCGTGGAAGAAGTTCTGTAAGCTTGATTGGCTTCACGAGCGGCGGACGTATGATCCTTACCCTCCCGTAGGGTTCGAAGGTCCGGTCCGAAGGGTAGACTTCCCCAGGGTATTCACTGAAGCATACGCAAAGAGGCTCCCTTCCTCGAAAAGAAAACTTGGAATCTCGCTCGTTACGGTTAAAAGAAAGCAAGCGTTTCGCAGCGGAAGCGGAAAAGCGTGTCCGAATCAATGAATCAAACCCTCTGTAATCGAAATCGCGTTTGTTTCTTTTCTCATGAAATATATATCAAATATATGTATATTAAATTAGAAATTTCTCCACAAAAGTTCCATGGTTTATAAGAAATACTTTTAATTCGAAATATATAATATTTTGTAACTTAGAATGTTATAATACCAATATCATGAAATTTGACCGTCTTCGATTTGTGCCATCGGGGGCAACGTCTATCAGCTGACCGCCCGAGGTCACAAGAACACGATACCATCGATACCGGTATCGACGTCCCGCGAGTATTCGCGCCGGGCGAGAAGTTCTCGCTCTCGCTCTAACACACACTTGTGAGTGCACGAATGGACGTACTTCCGGATTGCAGGAATATACACGCGCGTGTACACACACATATATATAAGGCGAATGCAGGGTTGGCAGCTGGCGGCGACGATAACAATACCCGCGGTGCTCGTATAGCAGTCGAAGCACCCTGCGTTCTGAAATCTCAAACTGCCTTCCCGGTCCTTATTCGTACGCTTCCGCGTTGCTCGCATTAATCGCTCCCCCGCATTTCCTCTCTCCAGCGCACCTCATCAGCGTTTTTGTAACGTTTTAAAAAGAAAGAGGAAGGTACGAGGGCATGTGTATGGATAATATATATATATATATTTATATATTACACATACATATATATATGTATATATATACAACTCAGATTTGTGGACTGAGATAAAAGTTGAAACAAGCTCCGATTAGTATTGTAAAATTGAACCATGCACGATTCGTTTTTCTGACATTATTTCAATTCCGTGAGCGATTTTGTATTCATCGATCTGCGTGTTTTATAAAGCTGCTTCTAATTCATCAACGATATGCATTTATTTCTGTGATTCGATTTTCCATTTCGCGATGGACTGAGTCAGTTTCTGCGACGCAAATCACGAATCGCGTCAATATTTTATCAAAAAAACGTAACATTTATTTTTTATTTAAAAAATGACTGCTTAATTAATAAACACCAAAAAACTTGCACATCCGTTGCATTATGTAACAGGATTTTGGAAGATTTCATCGCCGATGCTATTCGTTATTTTTTTCATTAATAAAAATTATACAGAAAATAATCTGCGAAAATAAAATTATAGAAAATTATAGAAAATCACCTGTAAAATATAATAATTTTTCCCTAATTTTTTCTACCATCTCGTAATAATTCTGAAATATAAGTAATTAAAATTTAATATGAGTTAAATCTATGTGTGAGATAAAATCCAGAAAATCATCCGTGTCGTTCATAAATACTTAATACCTATGAACTAGTTTACGAGGTTAAAAGAGCATTTATAAATTTATTGAGATCACAAATAAAATTTATATTTAATTTTTATAATTCACACATATTTTTAGATAAACTCCTCGCGTTCCGCATTCTCTTATCATATTCAAAGCAGTATAATAATAATATCACGAAGTGATAGAATAGAACGTCCATCAAAATGTCAATTTATCAGATAGTACGACAGTACTTTTACCGATAAAATTCTTTGTGTATAGATACGTGTACGGTCGTTGATTCTTCGTGTAATCGAAATAATCATAGCATTCGTTGGAATTACTCGAAATCGTGCAAACAGCAGTTAAAAATTATTTTTTAAAAAGAGTAATGCTTGTAATATATTGCATAAATTTCTACAATGTTTATTAGCTCTTTCAATAAAATAGTGAAAAAAACAAAGAAAGAAACGACAAATATCTGATTATTTCATCCCAGTCGTAATAAATTTCTGTCAAACATAAATTAATATTACGTAACTATCGTAATATTTATTAACAGTTTCACGACTATAATTACCGTGATTAAACTTGCGTTTGAATAATAATTAAACGCGTGTGCGATGATTATATAAGCCGTGACATAAAGTTACGAAATCGATCTGCACATGCCGGGCACGAATGACACTCTCTTCGTTTCCTGTGTCATACGCTTATTTAAATCGCAAGGTTATTGCGCGTTACGAACGGAAACAATGAGGTCAGTTATTGGCACTTTGATGACGGTGCATTCGTGCGATGCAAACAGAGAACGAAGCGAATACTGAACGTGATCAATGTATAATGAATCTCTGATGGCTAATGGAAATGCATGAGTCCATTAGTTTCGCACTTTTAGCTCGGTCGTGCAGTCGGTGCATCGTCCAGCGCAACACCCTGTCGACGACAGATATACGCGGTTTGCGTGCGTAAAAAGAATCGACTTGCGTGTTGCAGTATGCGTAAACGAGTCGGACCACGCACGATGCGTCATTCTTATTAATGGCATTGGTGGAACGCGAACATGTTCATAATGCACATCTCTGTAAAAAGCTTTACAGTGAGCGAAAAAAGATGGAGACAGAGAGAGACAAAATCGAAAACAGACAATAATAGAGATGTAAAAAAACCGTTCTTTTCTCTAATAGAAAAAGATGAATGATTTTTTTTTTTTTTTTTTTTTTTTTTTTATTATTTTTTCCGAGGATATTACGTTGCAACGTTGCAGCATTCCCGGTAGTCCGTGCTGTTACAGCATATACGTTTTCAATTCGGATCAGCACGGTTGTGCGGCCGTGCCAGATTTCTATAATCGGTTGCCCATTTAGGCCAACCGATGGATGTAGTCGAAACGATGTCGTCACACATAAAAGCGCGCCGATGTTACTACTAGGGAAAATTGCTGGACAATCCGTTTATTTGTTAGATGATATCCATATCGAAATATAGTTGTTTTATGTCGATTTTAATACGCAAACACACAAATATTCGTAATAAGTATTGTTTTTACCGATATCGGCCGTCGCTGCAGGATGATATTTGCATTTCCTATTTCTCTCTCTCTTTTTTTTTAACGATATTTGGCAATCGTTCAAATTTACAGAGCGGATTTGGCCGTGACATTTGCTCTTTCATCTATGCACCGTTGTATATATATTTGTGCTTTAAATTATAATTGTATCTATACGTAATGCGTGTATGTATATTTTCAATAATTCATATTCATACAATTCTAATATTGCGGACCCCATTCTGATTCACGTGTGTTGGAAAGAATTTTTCTGAAACTCGACGTGTTTTTATATATGCATATGTATTGCGAAAGAAATAAGTGATTAACGTTGTCGGGAAGCGCAATAATGCCTTCGGTGAACTCTTACGTTATCGATATTGATGTGACGTCATTTCCGAAGCGATGATGAAACGGCCACGACCGACAAGATGTACGACGCGAACTTTGCGTCGCACGAATCCGTATGTGAAAATTCATTCGCGCAGTTTTTACAATCGCGTGGCATATATCAATCATCGATATACTTTCTCTCTCTTTTCCTCCTTTCTTCCCGTTATCGGCGCCCTTTATTCCGACCTCCGCCAACTCTCTCGCTTCCCTCTCCCCCAAATACACATTCACCATACCTCCCCACAACCCTCGAAAATGCATCAAACAAATAAAACAACGCAGACTGCGCAACGCATATCAATGTTGTTTTTATCGTATCGGCGCGCGACAAACGAGCGCACCCTTCTTCCGTCCCTTTTTTTCGAACCATTGTGTTTTATCCGTGGAACAGGCACCGCCCGTATCCATGTCGCCGGCGACGTAATTAGTGATTGTCGCGCGTCAACTCGATAACGGGAGATGAATAAGATGAATCTTTACGTAGACGACGATTAAAACTGATGATGAAATTGTCGGAATATATTTTGAGCAGAAAGAGAATTATCTAACAAAATAGATAAAATATTCTAAAAATATCTATTAATGCCATAGTAACAAGAGTTTAAAAAAATTGATCCAGTAGTTAGAGAGAAACAGTTTCCGCAGTTTGTGCTCTCGTATAGAGTCAAGAAATTTACGATCTTTCGGAGACGAATGTTCATATTTTATTTTGCTGATGCCTGGAAAAGCTCTAGAGTTTATGGTACCTGTTACGCATAAATCTGATGGCTCCCTGAAAAAAAGGTACAACATCCAGCGTTTCCATGTGACTTTCCAACGCGCAAACTGTATAGATATTACAGGCAACAGAAAGATCGATATATAAATTTTTGTAACAATTCGCCTGCTTTTAATTTAACTTTACTATCTTGCAAACAATGCTGTATATAAATTGTACATCTTTTTGTAAATTAGAATAACGAAATCATTTTACAAAATCATGAAGAACATTCAGTAAATTAAGATACCAAGATCATTAATAAAAGATTTAATATAAAATCGTTTTTATCTCTCATTTTTATCATTTGCCGATCGTAATAAATTTCATGTGGATTTCCACGTAACAATTTCAACGTCAACAATTCGCGATTTTTAAAATGACCCGTCTCATGCGCGCTCATTACAGAATCTCGAGAAACAATCCGAAACGTACTGATAATACGTGTTCCTACACAGATACGTTCGTCATAGATCATCCCGGGCTATATAACGCTTAGCCACGCACGCAATACGTTGCCGCGTATCTCTCCCAGATTTTTTCTAGCCGCTTCTTTTGTCCCGGTTTCAAAAAGCTGAAATTCTTTTTTCTCCCCCCGCAGGCGGATTTCGCATTGCAAGCAAATCCCGTGGAAGAGGTAGTGTGGAGGACAGTCGCGTCGGAGGTATCGTCGCTGGGATTCGGGAGAGGAAGAGGATATAAAAGGGGGCGCGGAAGGTGCCGGGGGATGTGGCACGAGATCGGCCTCGAGGGTGGCGAGACGAGAGACGGAGGAGGGTGGCCGCGGTAAAACGGACGGTACACCACTGGGCACAAGAACGAAAACATTGCACTCTCTCGGCCAACAAGCCGGGGTTCGTTGTAATTAGTTCCTGCGGAGCGAGAGTTGAGCCAGCTCAGCACATAGATGTATATATATATATTTATATAAGTGTACACACACGCACGCGTGTACGCCGTCGGCCATCGCGAGAACACGAGCGCGCTGAAACACATAGACACGGAAGAGAGAGATAGGGAGAGGGATAGGAAGAGAGAAAGCTCTCCGCGCGCTATTGCGGCAACGCTGATGGCGGAGGAGCAAATAGGACGCAATAAACACGGCACTACATCATCCGTGGGTAACCCTTTATGCGACGAGACCGGGCGCGGCGTAAAATCCCTACGGACGGAGTCCGGGCGGGCTGCATCATGATGGCGAGGCGAGCGGAGCTTCCGGCGCGCCCGGCCTGACAAAAAGCTGCAAACGAGTCGAAAATCGGGAGCGAGGTGGTCGTGACATACCGTAAACGCGGAGGCCGATGCGGGTATGCGTGTTCGATCGTGCGTACGTTGAGCGTGCAACGGCTGTAATATTGAGATGACTTCCGGTACTTGAAAATGAGAGTGCCCTCAAGCCTCGGGAGGATGCGGTTCTCAGACAGGTAACTCTATGTATCCTTCCGTAGAATAGAGGGAAATACGTTCCTATATATCTTCTCTTTAGATTAAATATAATTGTTAGTATGAAATAATAGTATGAAGATACTTTGAGATTCCTGTCGCAAATTCTGATTTTCAGCACTCTATATTTAAGAGATATAGAGCTAAAAATTAATATAAAAAATTATTAAAAGAGATTTCCATTCTTTAAATATGCTTGTATAAAAAGGTTTTCATCTTTCAATACTGACATTCTCGCATATAAAATCTCATTCGCTTTTATTAAATCCACGCGATATACCAGACGACGGTCGATCTTTGACCTTATTTCTTCCGCGAATCTCGTGCTATCTCTCGAGATGACGATGACGACAGGGCTGGCGACGACGCCGAGACAATGACGGTAGTTGATGTCGGGGCACGATGGCGCTTATATCATGCGAGTCGATGTTGAAGCGCGACGATGAGCCTTCATGAATGCGGCGATCTTGAGATAAACAATCGGCGCCATTGTGCGTAAAAGGGGAGATACGCGCTCGCGCGGGCCAACGACGGCGCTCCTCGCGTGTACTTGTCCGCGTCTTGGCTTTTTCCTTCTTTCTGCTTTCCGCTCGCACTCTCTCACGAGAATCACGTCGGGACCAAGCACAGTGCCGGGCTTGTGCCGGTCCAGCTGGTCGCGATTCAACGGTCTGCTGATTCTTCGCGTAGAAAGAGAAAAAAGAGAGAAGCTAACTACTATAGCGGAGTATCTGACGCGGACAAATCGACGGCGACGATAAATTTACGGGATTGACGCAATTGTCGGGAATGCGTATATGCGTTTAGATTTCGAGCAAAAAATGTTGCCAGCCGCCGAAATATTTGATGTTATTGAATTATTTTCGTTAATATAGACAAGTTTATATTTCATATAGATATTATATAGATATTTATAAACGCATTAAAATCAAGTAATTTCCAATTAATTATATGCGATTATAATGTTTGCGAAAATTTTTAACATGAAATTTTCAGTTTAGTCCTTTAGCGTCAAAAATTTACTGGAGATATATCTGGATAACGTATTTTTTCTTGCACTGTTATTGAGACAATATCTGTCCTCGTAATTTATTGACACTCGTGTACAATCTCTCTAGCGATAATCAACTCGCGCGAAAGTGCTTAAATATACCGAGTCATCATATTTAACGGAATAGACATCTTTTAATAATCCCTTCAGATTAGACAAACGATACTGAGAAAGAAATATGAAGGAGCGGATTGAATCCAGTTATGAGATCCCGGGGCTTATCTCCGCGCGGCAATTCGGCTTAATTAATCCTGCTGCTGGCAGACGTCGCAAACGGCCTCGCGCGTTGAAGTCATCTCTTAATTAGCCAACGACAATGCTCGCTTGATAGTCTTACGTGTCACAATTAACACGCCTGCGAGATGATTACCGCGAGGAGATTCCGCAAGTTCCCGCTCGAATGCAGGCACGCGAGGCGCCTGTTAATAAAATTCACAGATATTTCGCAAGATTCTGAAAGGCTTTGTAATGATGGTCTTTAATAAAGATACCTGCCGCTGGTTAATTACTCGGCAAAATCGGCGTGAAGTATTCTTAGTTTAATCTGAAGAGAGATAATTAACGCGACTCACACAGATAATAGAAAAAAAAAAAAAAATTTTTTTAAAGTGTCGTATATATTTTTGACAGGCGGTACATATTTTACGAGGCAACACGCTTGGATATGAAAAATTTATTGTATTGATATGATTACAGATGCAGATTTTATCGCGACAATTTACCTTCTATATTATTATTGAAATTAAAAATTAATGTCAAAATCGAGAAAATAATTTTGTGTCAAAATAGATTAGGGAAATGTCATTATTATTTTAGCCTCCCTTTTCAATTACCACTAATAATTTAATGAGATACATTAATGTTTGACGTTAAATGCTTTATATACACATATATATTATATATATATACACATGATTATAAATAATCACTCTTTCATCACATCGTCCCTCTCGCGAAAGCCTTCCATTCTCTGCTCGCTTGTCTCATCGGATTACTATGATTTGAGCTTAGGAATGATTCATCTTCTAATTGCATGACGGGCCACCCTCCGGACTGCCATAATCAAAACTCCGGCCGCTCATTAATCACCTAGGTCGCCACTATCCTTCGTGCCAAAGGTGCAAATGCCTCGATGAATTGTCGTTCGGAACAAGGAAGAAAGAAGCACAGGGATGAGGAGACAATGGCGCGGAATGTTATACAACACCGTTTTCCTCCCTGAGATTAATTTTTTAGTCGTTGAACGATTTATCATCCCGGAAGCTCCTTCGCGTGATCAATACTTAAGTCAAAGTTGAAAGCCGTATTGTCTCGGGGATAAGGTGTCACGGAAATCGATTTATCAAAAGCGGCGCACTCGCGAAAATCTGATCTGGCGCGCAATTATCTTTAATTACATCGCCGCGTATTAAATCGATATATTTCAATAAGTCTCAATTTATGTCGGAGAATTTAGAGATGCATATAATATGCAAATTATGCAACTGTGTTTAAAGTGAATAGATGGATCGCGCACAGTCTATTTCAACGATGCGTGTCGTTCTCTTGGTTTATTATCCTTAGCGAAATATAGCCATTAGTCACGCCATAGTAAATGCTATCAATCAATCCAATCTGACTATCCCGTCCGTGTATTATTTCACTATCTTTTTATCTATCTGTCTATCGCATTGACTCCCTCGCGTGCACGCGGTGATGTCGATTCCACGTTCCTTGATCAGAATATAATGACTATAACGAACTTTCGAGTTGGCTGTTTTATTATCGGTTCAGAATCATACCCGCAGATAAGCGTGTAACATGTTTAAGGATACTTGACATTTTTTCTCCTTCTGAGACATGCGATATATATTTGATTAACTTGTTATCTCCATTCTTGTTTTGAACATTGTGATTCAAATTAAATATAATATATAAAAATAAAATATATAATATATAAAGATCGTTTATATATACGTGTGTATATAAATAAAGTAAAATTTTATGCTATTATAATTATATTATAATTATTATTATAATTATTACTGTAACTGTAAAAAGATACTGACAAATGAGAGAAGTGAGAGGAGATCTTTTTATAATATTTATCATAAATTTCTTACAAACGTGCTAGCCCATAATTGTGCATCACCAGAGATTAATATTACGCGTCGATTAATATTGTTTATTATAAAATTAATAATAATAATAATTATATAAAATATATCGCGCATTAATTTTTTTACTTGTCTAGCTCGGTTTCGTCTACGAGAATGAATAGACTTTCCATATCGTTCAGAATTTCCCGGACTTTTTCGCGAAAGCGACCGGCAACATGGTGGAAAACTCATATTCGCGATACGAGCAGATGCAGCAACGATGGAAATCGGCGAACGCAGCTGTACTTAATGAGTGATAGATCGCAGTATGGGCGTCTGCGTCAGCCACGCAATTGCTCGCGCTCTCGCCAGATTTCACACCTGTTCGATATTTTTAGTCAAATGCTTCTTAACTCTTTGTCTCGTTTAAACTAACCGTAAACGCGAATTTTACAGAGATTTTGATTCGAATACTCGATATACATGTAGCGATATACGGTAGATACATTCACATTTGTAAACATTAATTTCATGTGACATTTCATATTAATATATCAATGACGCTTATATTATGTATTATAAACAAATTTTTGAAATACCTTGTGAACAATTTACTATGTGATGTGATATTAATTTAATTCTCTCATCTTTAGGAAAATTTTACTAAATTAGTTTAATCATATATACATATTACATAGCGTAATTTTATACATATACATTTCTGTGCAAATAAAATGTATGATATAATATCATTTGAAACGTTACCAAACATGTTAAACATGGTAATTTCAATGCCTAGAATTGAGTCGAGTATCAAACGAAAAAGTATATCGATCGATGAATTTATTAAAAGCTATTTATTTTTATCATTCACCCCGTTCGCTACGCGAATGCCATTATCCGCAAAGTGTTTATTACATTCGCGATTTCATTACCAAATTGCGATTTTATTGTCGCGTTCACGTCACGGGTTGTGGAAATAACATTTCTACCAACCAGCGTGTGTGCTCGCCTCGGGGCGTACCAGAATTCGTACGGTCGAAAAGTTTCGTTAAAAGTCTCGTAAGCCCTGATGGGATCATCCCTCGGTAATCATAGCTATTACCTTGAGCGCGCGCTTGTGCCGGCGCGCGTTGCACATGTACGAAACGATGCCCGGGGCAATCGATAATCCGAGGTGAGTAAAGGTGAAAAGGGGTAGGTGCGAAACGAGCGGCGAGGGAGAGAGAGTGGAAGGTTTTCACGGATATAATGGGGGTGGTAGATTTTGTTCGCTCGCGCCAAAGATGAGAGCCGAGGATCGAAGGAGCGTCGGGGACGTGTCGTTAGGGTTGATCTCTTACGATAACATTTTGTGTAATACGATAACTGCTTCGCGCCTCCGATCATTCTCTTATAATAACGGAAGTTTAACGTTTTATTAATGATGCAAGGATATTGAGGCTTATACTTATTTATAATATTGTGTTGAAGAAGTTATTTTCTTTCTTTTTACAATTATTAATATTAATTGCTAAATATTAAGAAGTTTTGATATATAAAATTAATATTTACATAAGTGTTTATTTCTTCAAAATTATTTAAGCAATGAATAAATTAATGTAGCAATATAAAATTAATTTTTAAAGTCATCGAGAGCGTATTTTCGTATTCATTAAATAGTGTAGGATACAAATATTAATTTTCTTGTAAAAAAAAAGATTGAAATATTTGATTAATTCATATATATATATATAAACATTCTCTTTCTCATTTGTGTTATTATTATAGCGCACAGAATTTTGGGGTTGCAGCTTACGCTTATCAGCATATTAGGTTACTTGGTTATTTGGGTATCGGATTATGCAAATTTACAGGTATTAGTATTTGCGATCGATTAATTTACACATATATTGTCACATTACGGCAGGTATATTCGTCTAGTAAATGAGTTCGCGACATAGTAAAATATGCCACGTGATTGTGTAAACTTGAATCTTCATTAATTTTGCAAGAACTTTCAATAATGTTACATAAAATAATGGATGTGTGTGCATGTACTTGTCTGGAAAGCTTGCTAGACGATAGAAGAAAGTTTCTGCTCGAGCCGTTTCTTATTCAACAACGAAATCAAATCGCCCGAGGAGTCCAGAGAAAAGGGTGCTACGTGGATAATGATATTCAGAGGTAGTGCAAACTTTTCGCATAAATGAAGACTAAGAGATGAATAACCTCGGCGGAATTAATGAGGAATTATCGGGAAAATAAAGAGATAGAATAGCGGAACGCTTTAAATAAAAGACTTTGCACAATCGATTGAACGGTATTAAATACATGAACAAGAAAGTGCACCGAAGGTTGGACAGATTTGTCACTTCTCTTTTGCAAATTAATAATTTTTACAGTATAAAATTGAACGAGGTGACAAGTGATGAACAGCTAACAATAGACATTAAGTTACGACGATTTTCAAGCGTCGTGGAAAATAATTTATTTCACATTCTAATTTTATTAACGCTCAAGAAACATTTTTTTATAGAAATTTTGCCGCCGAAGAGATTTTATATTTTGGCAATTCAATAATAATTTGGAAGCAAAGCGAAATCAATTGTGCAGTGTACTTACACTAGCGAGAGGAGTTATAGATTCAGTTATACGATGAATTATAAATCCTTGGCGATCATGATAGTTTGGAGAAACAACTCACCTGTAACAAAAAAGGAACACATCTCGTTAGATGAATTTATTTAAATCTAATGAATTAATTTATATCTAATATCCTAATATAAATTTTTTATTTTTTATTACACAAATAATAATTCTGAAGATTTATAATGTAATGACGATAAACTATTGTCATTGTTATATAGCCTTGCAAGTAATATTTTAATAAACACATAATCACACACGTACACATGTAGGCTGCTTCGAACCTTTGCAATATATGACGCAATATCTTTAATGCGCAAGAGCTCTAATCAAAGTTACAAAATTTGTACAAGATTGGTGGCTTCTTGTACTTGAAGCGCTGCAAGTATTTCATTTTCGGATGTTAGGAGGTTGCGTTAATTTCCGCTATATCGACGATGCCCTTTAATGAAACTCTCGCCGATGAGAGTCTGCGGACGGCATCACGCAATTTTAATATCCTCCTTTAATTGGGAACGAAACTATTAATTGCCACGAGGAGCAGGCAAATTCATCTTTGCGTTCGAGCGGAATAGGAGACAGGGGAGAGTAAAGGGGGTGACGGAGTATCGCGGTCGAGAGGGGTTGCATATTCCGGAGGTTGTGCCCCCGGGTCCTCCTCTCCGCTCTCTCTCTCTCTCTTTCTCTCTCACGCCACTTCCCCCTGTTCCTCTTCATCGTCACCACTTTCCTCACCCGCTCCTCTCGGCCAATCTCCCATCTCGGTGCTTCACCTCGCGGGCGCATATTGAAATATAATTAGGGGTGGTTTAATAAGCGACGGTCTGCGGCTTTCGCTAAGTCTCAACAGCGTAAGCAGCGGCCTGTTAACCGATACGTCGTCGGCCGTGTTCTCGTCTAACAAGCTACGAGCTATACGAGCTGCCCCGTGCTTTGCTGCGGTTGCATCGCGCAGGCCGACATGAAATGTGCAGCGCGGGGCGCAGTGACTGCATATGCACACACGCGCCACTGCATTCGACAGGCTTCCCTGTGGATATGTGCCGCGGATGATGCGTCATACGTCTGGAGGCGAAATTTTATATATTTGTTCGCGGTGCCCCTTTACGCGAGGTTATCTTTTGAAATTGCATGAGCATATCGGATTGATTCGTGGAATCGCGGACGTGACCGGAAAAGCGCATACTTCGTTTTTATTTCATTTTCGGATGTTAGGAGGTTGCGTTAATTTCCGCTATATCGACGATGCCCTTTAATGAAACTCTCGCCGATGAGAGTCTGCGGACGGCATCACGCAATTTTAATATCCTCCTTTAATTGGGAACGAAACTATTAATTGCCACGAGGAGCAGGCAAATTCATCTTTGCGTTCGAGCGGAATAGGAGACAGGGGAGAGTAAAGGGGGTGACGGAGTATCGCGGTCGAGAGGGGTTGCATATTCCGGAGGTTGTGCCCCCGGGTCCTCCTCTCCGCTCTCTCTCTCTCTCTTTCTCTCTCACGCCACTTCCCCCTGTTCCTCTTCATCGTCACCACTTTCCTCACCCGCTCCTCTCGGCCAATCTCCCATCTCGGTGCTTCACCTCGCGGGCGCATATTGAAATATAATTAGGGGTGGTTTAATAAGCGACGGTCTGCGGCTTTCGCTAAGTCTCAACAGCGTAAGCAGCGGCCTGTTAACCGATACGTCGTCGGCCGTGTTCTCGTCTAACAAGCTACGAGCTATACGAGCTGCCCCGTGCTTTGCTGCGGTTGCATCGCGCAGGCCGACATGAAATGTGCAGCGCGGGGCGCAGTGACTGCATATGCACACACGCGCCACTGCATTCGACAGGCTTCCCTGTGGATATGTGCCGCGGATGATGCGTCATACGTCTGGAGGCGAAATTTTATATATTTGTTCGCGGTGCCCCTTTACGCGAGGTTATCTTTTGAAATTGCATGAGCATATCGGATTGATTCGTGGAATCGCGGACGTGACCGGAAAAGCGCATACTTCGTTTTATTAGCGAGATAGTGTCGTAAACGAAATGTCTGTTAGATAAGAGAGTGTTGGAACCGTTTCTTCCGCGAAGTAGATATATATATTATATTTCCGAGTAATTGTAACTTAATATTCTATTTAACGCGATATGTATATTATTCCTGATCGATTTATATTATTTATTTCAATCTTGCATCAATGCTGTATTAATTCCATTGTTGAAGAAATCGTAACGTTGTCCCGTTTGTCCGACAATTTCCGTGTTGATCTCACGGGGAGAATTGCAGTGTCTTGGCGAAGTTTTACATCCCGTTACGGCATAACGCGATAAATCGACGTTCGAAATGATCGCGACGGGAAATCGTTGCGCGCGTCGACAAAGTCAGACACTTCATTCTCGCGACACAAGTTCCCCAGGCTCGGCGTGCTCGCGCTCGCGCTCGAGCGAGGAAACTTCGCCGGCACGCTCGTCGATCGTAAGAGCCATGAGTGACGCGTAATTACTCGCATCCGAATAGCAGACAACTGGGATTGAAGGGTACTGAAGCTCGGAGTGACAGAGCGTGTCAAAGTTAAGCGCGTGGGTAGAAAAAGATCGTGACACTAATTGCTCGAAAATATAGGCTATCCTGGCACCGTCGACTCGCGGAAAACTCTCGCGTTTTAGCCGCGCGCGTGCTCATATGCATGACGAGATAAAAAAAAAAAAAAAAAAAAATTTTTTTTTTTTTTTGCAAAATAAAAATAGAATGACGCTGATGTAAAACCGATTAAACGAATTAAATTACGCCATCGCACAACGTCGCCGCCGGGCGATACATTAAATCCGTGTAAAATAATATTTATTCGTGACAATCGAGTCAGGGACTTTATTTCGCCTGTTGTAAAAACTCTGTAGTTTTAATATCACTGACGTGTGTGCAATCGATATTTCAATTATACCAATAGATCGTGTTTCAATATCGCGGCGGATCACGCCCGCGTTGTACGACAACTCTCTCGTTACCAAGATTTCGTGGCTGCGCGAAATTCTTCTGAGAAAACCGGCGGACGTTCTCCGAGGATTAATCGCCAGAACGGAAATCGTTTGGCGCTAACGCCAGCAACGTTGCAGCTGCAGCCGTCTCTGGTACGGTCTGCTTACCTCGACACGCCGGAAGGTTACGACCTAGAGCAAAGGGTTGGGCATAAACGCTGCGTTGTACGAGAGAAAGAGAGAGAGAGAGAGAGAGAGAGAGAGAGAGAGGAAGAGAGAGGAAGAGAAAGGAAGAGAGAAATAGCAGAAACGCAGAGAAGCCCCGCCTCCTCCCCCCCCCCCCGTCATCTGGGGGCCCGGTTAAACAGCTACCACCATCGTAGCTTCAGCTACGCTATCTCGCCGGCGTGCTGCGTTTCCTGCGCCGCCTCCCCCCCCCAAAAAAAAATTCATAACTCCGTATAATAAGGGCATGGCGAGCGTAACAACTGACGCAATCTGCAACCATCGAACTATACCCGACTTGGTTATACGCGCCTAATTTGCTGAATAAGCTTAATTGCCTTCCAAATGAACTTCTTTCAATCAAAGAGAAACGTCGTTGCTTTCTTTTACTTTCCTCTGCTGTATATCCGTGATTTTATCGAGAAATTTTCTGTTTTAATTACAAGTATTCTTTTTTTCCGTATATTTCGTACGTTAATAAATGTCTATTGTAATTAAAAGGGAAATTATCTTATTTTTCATATATTTCATGTATTCTTAAATTTCGAAAGATTTGTGAAGCAGAATGAACATCTAGAGGATCGATTAAACATGCTGCAAGCAATTATTCGATGTATAGTTGCGTGTCTAGTAATTCACGGCAGCATCGTGGAATATCATGCATATCCATTTCGACTTGCTTTACGTGTTAGTATCTATCATCCTAAATCAGTTTATTACGCATGTAGTCTGCGCAGGGTCATCAATCGTCGATTAATCAACCGGAAATGGTCGATTTAATGCGTTAACATTACGGCCGTGGATACGCGTTTCGCACGTATCAGTGTGGCGTTAATTAATGTAATATAGGCGTCCGTATTATCCCCGCGCTACGAGGATGCCATTTGGTGCCAGTTTTTCGACTAACTAAATCAATTTCGCGGGTAAAACGCTTTATCAGCGACAGAGTGAATGCTCCCTTCGTGGGAAATGCCGCCGGTCGGACATTGTCGTGTCTGTTTTACACGAAAAATACTCTCTTTTTAGAAGACCGGGGGTAATCGCTTCGGATGTAATAAATCTACTCTCTGCAGCAGGTTCGTTTTTCCCATTACATGCTTCGTCCCGCCCTCACTGTCAAATTTGTCCGATATAAAACGCAATTTGTTCGCTACTTGTACACTAACAGAACAAGATAATCTTACATAATATATAAATAATTCTCGAGAATTTGTACGATTAATTATTTGAAACAAACAACACATATTTACATTTTTCAACGTATATAAGAGAGAATCATTTATTCAATCCGATTAGACAAATTTAACAAATGTCGATTGTACCTGAAACATGTTTTAATCTTTTTATGTACGCGATATGGATTTTATGTGCGTAAAATTTTGATAACCGACAAAATTTTAAAGCAATCTTTTATATTTTCTGCCAATCACGAGTAGCGATCATCGCCAATTCCTCGATTCTATCATTGCTCATGGCTTCCGGACGAATCTCGAGAGAAACTATTCGACTCTATCGTTCCTCGATGCGATGACGACGTTACTTCCCGGACAATCGATTTGCGCGCTTGCTCACGGGATGCAAATAATCTTGGCGGCCACGCGCGTTATCAACGACCGCGAGTGGCGCGTCCGATAAGCAAGAAGCACTGGCCGGCCGGTGCATTTCATTTGCACGTTAATTAAAAATAAATTTGACCTAGACGCGCGCGCAGAGAGAGTGGAGGAAGAGTATATTGCACCCGATATCTCCTGACCGGTGTACGTACTCGTTGGGGAAATTCCAAGCGCCCGTAAGTACAAAATAATAGATGCGACGTGTTGAGCAACCGGGTTTTTTTTTTTTTTTTTTTTTTTTTTATTGCGCAAAACATCGAATTTTTTTCTCTGCATCCATTTAATATTCTTTATTTTGATACCGCCGTCAATTTACAACTCGATATTAAACGACGTTGTATTCTGTACTTAATCATGATAATTTAGATATATTCCAGACAAAATTATATATATTAATATTCATATATTTTGTTGGCTGCAAAAAAGTTAGAATATGAGAAATCGCAGCATTCTTTAATCTTATAAACAACGGTAATATGTTCAAAGATAATCAAACATTCTTCATCTCTACTATATAAATCAGTTCCTTGAATTGTCGTGACTAATATCCATTTGATCATATCCTATGTGTGTCACAGTGCTAAAAAGGCGAACTTACTTGCGGCATTCTATAACAATGATGTGTTCTGACAATAACATCCTGCTCCATCGACTTTAAGAAACTTTCGGTATACGAAGCTTTCCCCTTTTTTAATAAATTTATTTATTTTTGTATCGCACACATGAAATAAAAAAAGATTTTTGCCACAAAAGGATTAACTAAAATGTTTATTTTTATCACAAGTTTATACACACACCACAGAAGCGATTTAACCTCGTGATATTTTAATCTGCGACGTATGAATGTTCTTCAACGCGAGAGAAGTTTATCGAACATCGTCGAATGTTTAGAGACGATATGATATTTTTACACGAAACATACTTGTTACATCGGATAAAAGTTGGCCGACGGAGGAAGAAGTAATCATAAAAGATAACGCGGTGATCGAGTAACTGACTAATTAACCAACCCAACTCCCCGACAAACTATCCGATTAATACGTAGAAACTCGGATAAACTTTGTTACTGCGTGCAAGTTCCATAACAGCTGCGTTTATCAGCGAACTTGCAGACAGGCAGCGGTTTACATTCGTCTATTCCCTCAGCTAAGTATAAAACCGTAATTTATTCCGCTCAACGACGCGAGTTAAGTTTACTTCGCACTAGCAGGACGTATATATCAGCAACAATAGCGACCAATTCGAACATGTACTCGCTGTGTTTCAGCCATTAATTATGTGTGTTAAATATAAATTATTCCATGCATCTTCTGTAATCGAAAATATATATTCCTCGTTTTCAGAAATTAGAAGCAATTTTATTCGTTTGATCCAATTCAAATTGACTAAAGATATACTCAAGTTTCAATAAACTATTTGTAACATAAAAAATGACGTAAAAAATAAAAGGGGACAAAAAATAAAAGTTAACAAAATTCTTTTTCAAGTCGCAAAAAGGCATCAAGAAAAAAAAAATTATCTGTATAATAATTAATTTCTATAAATACGAATAATTATACGCTTATATATCTATTTGAAAAAAAAAGTTCTCTTATCGATAAATGCAACTAATCAACAATATCGGAAATAAATTGTATTTATTCCGTTAATCTAAAAATATCTAGCCATCTTTAGGCGCCGTCTCATTGCAGTTTCATTGCATCCGTGAATAGAAGCGAAAGACGCGTGCCTCCGTCTTCGTGTCTCCAAACGATTTACGACGTTTTCGAGGTCGCGAGGAAACCGAACGGTGGACGGTGCAATGGTTTCATCGTTTCTCGGCAAGGCCGAGATGAAAGGAAGCGCGTGCTACCGAAGGAGAGATAGCCGGAAAAATAAAATCATGATGTACGACGAAGCGCAGCAGCCGCGTGCCATTAATAGAGGCGCCAGTTTGCGATTCTGCTATCTCTTTCTCTCTTATTGAGATCTTTTTCTTACGTTGCGCGTTCTTCTTTATTTATACTATATCGATATAAAAATATTAATATCCATATCAATAAAAAAAAATATGAATTTAGCCTTTACTTAATGGAATAAAAGTATCAACAGTGTTTTAAATAAAAATTACTCAGACTTCATAATTATGGAGAAATAATTGTTACATGTATAATTCAAAATTAATCTCTCTGTAGAGAATAGGATATAAAAATTACATTATATATATATAAAGAATAGATGCTATCATCTCGGGGGGTCCACTATCATAATAATATATATTATATATATGTAATCAATACGTACGTTGATTATGTATGATAATGACAAGAGACTGTCGATACTTTTGAAGTATCAGGCGGAAAGTGTCGATGCTGAAGTATCGGAGTATCGGGGCGAGACTATTGAGATTGCTTCATTAATATTGAATATCGTTAGCGTCTCTGTCCAATGCTGGCCTCTCGATATCGCCATTTTCATACGAATCGCGCTCTCTCTATGTCCCGGATTCGTCCGGTTGCTCTTATCAGTTAATTATCTTTCACCCGGATAACGACTAATTATGGACCGGAAACTAGAACGCGCTCCGAGCCTGACCGGAAGTGTCGCGCTTATTGTCTGAAATTCGCCGCGACGTGGGCTTTTCAGGTATCTTTCGGGCGAAAAACGCAGATATATATATATAGAGAGAGAGAGAGGGAGAGGGGGACGACCGATACAGCCTCCGGCTGTGAGCAGACGTGTAAACGCACGGAGCATTCTCCCGCTTTGCTAGCTATCGGGTTTGATGCGGTCACGTACACACAGAGAAGTGGCGCAGATGTTGCGGAATTGTTCATCGATTGTTTTTACCCAGTTCCGCGTTTTACGGAGCGCCGATATTATTTATCGACCTGACGCGTCGTCCAAATTCTCTACGCGCTCTATTTCGTTGCCGCTTTTTATTATCAATATTTCGTAATGATCCGTGCCCCCCCCCCCACCGCGCGCGCGCGCAAAAAAATATATTCTATTTCACGGCAGCGCGATATATAATTTTACGGAATAACAATCGCTACAAGCTGCAGAAAAATTGCCTCTAAAAAAATTGAATATTTTTAATTCCGGTGTTTCTCCAACAGGATGTCTACAAAATGTTAGTATGATATTGTGTTGTTAGTTTTCCAATTAATTTCTTTGACTTTTAAAAGAGGCAAAGTTGCGTAAAATCAAAGACTTTAAGTAGATTTAAAAGCACAGCGTATCGGAAAATCTGTAATCATCTGATTAAAGTGCAGCAAGAAATTTAAACGGTTGTACGCTTAATAAATTAATATATATAAAATATGTAATATAAAAAAATCTAGTTTATTGGAGGTAATAATACAATTGATTTCCGATTAAGTTTTCCAATTCATATGTATTCTTTTTTTTTCCGGAATTAAATATCTTGATTATTAGTTTTTATATCGATCGTATAATATGAAATTTTTTAAAAAAGTTTTAAAGAATTTTTTTAACTCTATTTCTCTCTTTTTCATCAAAATAGAAATATAATCGTATATTGATCTAAGCTTATAAAATAATTTTAAGGAAAGAACTAAATATATA
>NW_021848439.1:1564901-1605592 GCF_003651465.1 Formica exsecta | reverse complement strand
AACTAAATATATATATATATATATATTCAATTAAATTACTAATTAATATTTTTAGAAAAAATAGTATATAATAAAGTGAATTTCATTTCTTCTTTTATTCGATATCCACAGATATTTTACGATATTAAGGACACGGTATTAAATTCTTAACAAAACAAAAACGGTCTAAAAATGATATATATTCAATTAAATTACTAATTAATATTTTTAGAAAAAATAGTATATAATAAAGTGAAAATAATTTCTTCTTTTATTCGATATCCACAGATATTTTACGATATTAAGGACACGGTATTAAATTCTTAACAAAACAAAAACGGTGTCATCTAAAAATGATATTTCATCAAAAACAATCACTTTTATGAAATTATTGTACATCATTTGAGAACCCGATTTGTCGGTGATAAATTAGCAAGTCGATAAATGTAGACAGCAATGTAATTAGTAGTTGGTGAAATTACGTGACGTAAAGTGACCGATCGTCGTTGTTACTGCTTTTATTAATAACGTAGAGGCTCTAGGTGTTAGATAGATGCTTCGTCCGGCAATATACGGAATGATTAACGACAACTGTTGTGATGGTATTCGCATACGCGACTCTCAATGTGATCGTCCTATTGTGTTCTGATTAAAAGACTATCGTTTCCTCCCGGTCTCCAACACGCAGATAAGACTTCCGATGACGGACTACAAGAATAATCAAGTGAATTTTTTTCGAGATACGCCTATTAATTGACGTCAGACTATCGTGAAA
The DNA here is from genome assembly GCF_003651465.1 of Formica exsecta. Classification (NCBI taxonomy): domain Eukaryota; kingdom Metazoa; phylum Arthropoda; class Insecta; order Hymenoptera; family Formicidae; genus Formica; species Formica exsecta. Next base: position 1,604,838 of record NW_021848439.1, on the reverse strand, counting down.
AAATTCCGTTCAATATTTCATATCTCAGAAATCTATTAGGCTTCTGTCAACATATAATTAATTAGTAAATCTAAAAATAAATTAATTACCATATACTATACATAACTAAAATCGCTTATATATACAAATTTTTATTGAATAATCATACTTTGCGTCATCTTTTTTTAATTTTGCAACGTCATTCTCTGCGTTTCATGAAAAGCAAAGCGACATTGAGTTAATTTCACTTGTGAATTATACATCGCGAATACTTTCTCGACGCGACTTCGCTCGTTCTTCTATCATTGCTCTGATAAAAAATTCGCTCGTGATTCGCAAGACGTTTGAAATGAGCGCGAGGAAAACGCGAAGACGGAAAGGAAGAATAGCGTGTGGAACAGCGGTGCGCTTTTATTGACGCGAGTCTCCATAATTGAACCGACATAAGTACTCTTTTTATATCAGCGTCGTGAAATGATGGAAGAGGATTACGTCGATCCCGCGGGAGAGGGAAGCCTGACGTCGAGGCGGAGAAGACGAAGGACAGCACCGTCACGATATACGAAAGAGACACTGGTATCCGGATGACGGGAAGGAAGGAGCGAAAGAGGAGACGCGGGAAGGTGGACGAGACGAACTTCCATCTTCGCGCGTCGTCCTTCTCCGTAACTTGGCACCAATATCTTTTCGTCTTCCTCCATTTCTTCTGGCTCTCTGCCTGCCCGGCATCGTAACGCTTCCTGCCACAGGCACATGGCCGCTTATATAGCGGACGACGACGACGACGAATCGTGGAACCGCGGAAAAGTGGTTCTCATGTCGCCGCCCTCACCGACGACTCGCCGTTGCTTCGACTTAAGTGGTCTTACGGAATCCGAGCTACGAGAAGGGGACGAAGGCAAAAGTTTATTCGCCGAGTCGTATAAAAGCCGTGGAAGAAGTATTCGAGGATAACCGCGCGAGGATAGGAGGACCGAGCGGCCGTGGCCGTTGTAAAAGATGGGGATCGGTATACGAAAAATTCGCTACGATATAAACCACTCGAGCTATCGTCCACCGCGTTCGTTTTTCAGAATGAAACTGAAGCACGTTCCTCCCGAGTGTATCGAGAAAAACCGTACTCTTCGCAATATCTTAATTTATTCAATACAAGATATTTCGTATTCAAGTGTGTACTGATGTTTCCAACTCTATATTTGTTTCCTCGAGTGAATCGCGCTAGCTAAAAATTAGATCGTGACAGTCACAAGGGCCAAAAAATATAACGTACAATGTGTAAGTAAAAATATTAAAATTGTGCAGATAAAATTTATAAGATGTAAAGAAATTTTAATAAAATAGATAGCTTTGAAAACACATGTTTCCCTCATTTTTTACTAAAATTATTTTAAAATATCTTTCCATAGTTAAACTCCTTTCTAATATTATAAAATTAGTTCAATTAGATCGACAAGAAAGCTTTAAAAATTCCTTTGCATTGACATAGTGTTTTAATTGCGATCGTTTCGTTGTACGAGTAATTTTGAAAGATGAAAAACTTCGAATGAGTCGAGTCGCAAATGACTATTAGCGAGAAGAATATGAGAACCTTCTGCTAAATCGAAATACGAGCGTGATGGAAGGCAGAAAGTAAAGTCGCGGTCTGCGCCGTGAAGCGCGTCGAGTTGTAGTAATATTTTGTTTGAGGCTGGCCGAGTGCGCAACCGTACCGGCAGCTCTCCCGGTTGTCTTTCTCACCGGAAATTAAAACCCTTTTTGTCGACGAATACACCGCGGAGATCCACCGCTTTTTTCGCGTATTTTTAGGAGACCTCCAGCACGGCCAGCCTCGCCAATAGTTGGCTGCCCGAAAGGCGCATTCATATCGAATCGCTCGAACGACGCTGAGACTAATTTAGTGGCTGACGTTCCTTGTCATGGCATTGTCATTTTGTTTTCTCTGATCTCTAAATCATTTATAATCGATGCGGTTCGTTACCAAAGTTAACGCAACAAAGAAATCGCGCTCGTAATAAGGAAGATTTCTGCCAAAGGCCAGAACCAAAATGTTGCTTTCATATAAAAAAATGTGTATATAAACAAATACACATATTATTTAAAATATTTTAATTAATAATATTTATATTTCGATATCAGTCTTGTATTTTCTTGAGCAAATATTCTTCCGCACGTACACTTCTTCTAGCATCTGGAAACTTGTTAGCGATATATGACTCTCTTTTCGATTGATCGGCGGCCGTTTTGACGAGTGCTAATATAATTTCAAGCATACGTCTTCGTTGAGAAACACACGATGAAATGAGAAAGCAAAAAACGATGAGAATGTTTGCCAACATCGATGTACGCTACTATAACGTGTGTGTGGAAGGAAAAGATAGACCGCTGCATTTCATAACAGCAAGATACATATTTGAAATTCAATTCACCGGACTAACGTGAAACTTCCACTTTCACGTTTTGAACTTCAGTGTATTCTGATTTAATTCTCAATAATAGAACTGATACACGACATATTTATGCACTCGTGTCGATATTCAATAACCGACAAATAATTTTTTTATTACCATTTTTATTTCATTGCATGTAAATAGGATGCTTCACATAAGATATTTCAAGACATTTTCAAAATATCGTCTTGTGTATATTGGAACATGTGCTTTCTCCAAGGATCTGTACGGTTGATCGTTGTTTCGTTTGTATCTGTCAATCCGGATAATTAATAATTGGCACCATTCGCACGCATTGGTAATTGTGTTGGATTTGGTTGCCTGACATTACAGGAATAGCAACATGCATTTGAACTTGGCAGGTCGATATAGGACGTGACACACAGAAAATCGGTCAATTTCAATACTTGATATGCTGAACGTAATTAGAGAAAATCGTCTATAAACATCAGTTTTATAAGTAGGAAAATAATTAAAAAGTGTTTTTTATGTATAAATGTAAATTCACAAAAATTTCTAATTAATTTGCTTCAATAAGTTTGATAAATTAATGCCAATTATAATAAAACTTATGTTATTCGTTCTCCTTCTGATTGTATCTCTTGAATCTGTATAAGCTATGTATCTCTCTCTTTAATTAATATCTCTCTGCAAATGGCTCTTGAAGGTTTTGATATTCGCGGAGTACAATCGATAAACACATACAATGCAATCGAATCACGTAATATATTCGAACGGATGTATAACATACGACTCCCGAGAGGCCGTCTTGGATATCGGGCATCGGGTTATTAAGCCAACTACCAACCAGAGTTATTGTCACACAAAGTAACCGCGATCCAATTATTTACGCGCGAAAGATCGATCTCTATCATCGGTTGCCACAGTTACGCTCTCCCTTTCTCTCTCTCTCTCTCTCTCGCTTTCTCTCTTCTTGCGCCTCTCGTTCCATCGCACACACAACATACGCGATCCTCAAGCATTAACCCGCGCCCCGACCTAATCCTGACCTGCTATCGGTTGCTTAGGAAACTAACGGCAATGGTTTCCATCGACGCAATGGCGCTTGATGGATTTCAGTCCCGTCAGCATCGCGGTGATAAACCACCGGTTGACCTGCACGCAGCCAATGCAAGGAGATTAAAGGGTGATTATATTATAACTTAGTTATCTTAATTATATAATCGATCGCCCGAGCAGTAGATCGAAATAGCGTTATTGAAGAAATTTGCCGATTTGATTATAGGAAATGGCTTAAGTACGATCAATGCTATAACTTATTATAGTACCATCAATGCTATAACTTATTATAGTATTTATTCTTAAACTCGATAGAAAAATAAATTTTTATTACATTAAAGAAAATACTTGTCTTTCTATTTTGGTATGCTGAGTAATGTCATTAATTTCTAGCAGATTTTTCAGTTTTAAAAAGTAGTCGAGTTGCAATTCTTTCTTTAAATCCATAAAAAGATAAATATTTTCAATCTCTATCTAGATAAATAATAAAAAATAGATACTTTATATTATTTTTTAGGAACAACTTTTCAATTAGCGATTTTTTAATGTCCTCGAAAAAAGATTTTGTTTTTTCAGATTGTAATTAAATTGCACTACATGTGTGCGTGTAAATAAAATTAATATTATATTTTAATATTACCGTTAAACATTTGACTTTGTCGTAAAAACTGTAATCTCTTTCGCATTTAATCCTCGCTACCACGCCTCTTTTTATCCATCCCTCATGATGCCGACTGATGCCGACAGTAATCAGCATTAGCTGGTCTTTTCCTGACTACGATGCTATTGATTCCCCGTCGTTCTTTCTGCCTCGTATCGGAGTAACGAACGAACCGCGGTGTCAGTGGTTAATCGTACAAATCGTAATGCAGAGTCGATGAGGAGTCTCTTTACACAGAAAAGACTCGTGTAATCAGACAACCTAACGGAGGATGGATGCACGATGCGCCCATATATCGGCTGCGCCCTCTTAGCGTTATACAAAGCAAATGCAGATCAAAGAGCCCATTCATCGTCCGTCCGCAGCTACATTTGCGCACGACGTTGTATCACATGGCCACATAGCCAACCCTGGCATCAGCGTTATTACTTCATCCCCTAGCGTAAAGTAATTCGTTTTCGCGGGCTGAAACTTTCGTGCTACCGTCACATACGTGCGATACCGTAAAATCGGGTTAGATCGCATCGACAGAGGCAACTTTGCATCAGAGGTTTTAAAACCACCCAGTATATCAAAGAAGCCACGATCTTTTTTTTTTAATCAAATTTTCGGGCGAGTCTTTTAAGTAAAATCAAGATTCACTCATACATCTGATTTCAAAAAAGAAGAGAAAGATAGATTAATATATACAAGATATTAAAAAAAAAAATCATTTAATATTTATATGGTACATAGGACACACCATACTGAGTAAAAAAATCTTAGTAAAATAGGTCGAAAGCTCAAGCGTTTCTGAGATATAAACATTTTTGTATGTTAGCATCATGATTGATTTCAGAAACGATTGAGCTTTCGATTTATGTTTACTAAGGTTTCTTTACTCAGTATGGTGTGCCCTATCTACTATATAAATATTGAATGTTTTTCTTTTAATACCCTATATATATATATATATAAACTATGTAGCTATCAACAAATTATCTTTCTCTTTCTAATCATCGTCGCGTAAAGTTAATCCTGCGGGTGCAATCTAATCCCATCTTACGATAATACATTCGCTTCATCGTGTATTGTGACCTGTGGCGATTGGTTACATTCTCGCAGGTTACATCGGTGCATGCGTAGCCGCGAGCTCTAATGCGATTAAGCGGGATTAATATCTGGCACGCATAACGCGAATGATCGAACGGCGAGAGCGAATATAATGCCGTTACGGTATCGCCGTTGCATCCAAGGACGCAGGCGGATGGACGCGCGTTCTGTGGATGGGAAAATTGGATATTCCGCGGGATACGCGCGGAAACTTTGCTTTTCACAAAACTGATATCCTAATGCTTCGTTAGCGAGCGGCGGTGTCGACGATTCGCAGCGATACGCTCTTTCTCTCTCTCTCTTTCCGTCTTGCTCTCTCTCTCTCTCTCTCTCACTCTCTCTCGCGCGCGCACGCGGCGAGCAGAAAATTATTACCTCGATAGATTAACTCGATATCTCTATAAAACGGTGCGAATATTACCGTGCGCGTTGCCGACGGGCGCGGGGACGCGGATATATCGTTCAGGGCTTAATACACAGAGTTTTGAGATTAACGTTATTACACCGGACTCTCTGTTTCATCCGCGTAGCGCGAGCGCTAGTTCGTTGCCGAGAGCGATTTTTGGGAATATCTGCGTGACCGTGCCCAGCGTAAATGGATTTGAATCGTGTTTGTGAAACGTGTGCAGAATTTGACTTATGTTTATTAAAATATTGCTACGAGTATAAATGATGTAGGATCTTGTTAGTGTAATCAGTTCTAAAGAGCAGGCAAATTTCATGCAAGTCTTTCGCGATAATCAGGTATATATCTGATAATTGTGCTCATATTATATTAGCTAATATTTTATCGTATTGTATCTTTTTATATTTAAATGTTGTTACAGATAAATAATTCTGATTAGACGTAATATTCTCTATCGAGATTACAAAGATATTTAAAACTTGAAGCAAGCAAACATTGGTTATATCTTTCTTAAGCTATATAATATATATATCGATATTCCTATTTCTGTATTTAATTACGCGCGTATTTAAATCAGTCACTCAGCATATATAAATATATATATATATATATTCTTATTATATTCGCCGAAGAATGTACGTATAATAGTATGGATAATTATATTTATTACTCCGTCTTTATATAGCACTTATTAGATTATGTAGAACAATTTGGAACAGTAATGCAGAAATATCTGCACTTCGATTCCAGTTTCTTTATTTTATTAACTGGAATAGTAAAGCGAAGTAGATATCCGGCGTAATTATGAATTTTAAATACGATAAACTCACATGAGAAAAAAAATTTCATTTAGGACATCGGTGTCAGCTTGATACAAAACCGTCGAGAATATATCGGTTTTCTTTTTTTTGCAACGCAGCGTCACTTCTCTCCTTCTCCCTCTTAATTAATTCCGGAAATCGATTCGAGTCATTTAAAATCTAGCGTGATTAGACCTCCGGAACGTAATAATGTGGAAGTACTCGTGGTAGTACAAATCGCTTCTCGACAAGCCGATATCGCATGACTCGCCGCCGCTGGTGCCAAAGTAGGTCGTCGCGTTTCTGGCAGATAGGATCTTTTTGAGTGATAGACAGGCGCAAGGTGGAATATCGACCGACCGCGCACACTAACGTCAGAGAACGAGGAAGAAAAGGAATTGGCGTTCGGAAGGGCAGAATTCTAGAGGGCGACTCGGAAGCAGCGGCGCGCTCTGGCCGCACAGATCGATCTTTCCTCCATGGAATAAACGCCCCTCATATGCTCGCCCCGAACATGATTTTTGATCGCGCGTGTCTTTAAAGAAAGAGTTCTGCTCGTCACATTCATTTTAATTGAATAGTATAAAACATTTCCGTAAAATGTATCAGATTAATTATATGCCATCTCTCGTCTTCCCTCTGGAATGATGGCAAATCAAAATAGGGACCGATATTTTAATTATGCAACTCATATCTTAATAAGATTGCGAGGGTGGATTTAAAATTTTTCCTGCACATTTTTCTGACATTTATTTGTTTAACTAGTAACGGGGTAAACATTTTCGCCAAAGCATTGTGATTTAGCCCAAACACTTTTGTTTCGCAATGTACGAATTCACGTCCGCGTGTCGGGATTTTCGCACACACTCATGTTTTCATTGCGCAACCGAGGCCGCACGAGAGGTTTCAAAGTTAGCGACTTGGTGTGGCTTTGCGCCCACGCTCTCGCATCCCTCCGCCGATATTCGCTACCCTCGCGCACCTGCCGCGCTATCCGTTTTAATTTGAAGTCATTTAATCAATGCGTCCAGGCAGCATTGAATCAAAACGTCCGACCGAGCCCGGTATCCCGTGTGCGCCAAACATTTCCACCACTACCACCACCACCACCACTTTCTCCTCCACCTCCTCCTCCTCCTCCCTGCATCGGTACGCTGCTACTATGCTATGTGTCGCCCATCTCTTGTACCTCTCACCCCCTTAGCACCCTACAGTTGCATATCCCCGCACTTCGCGCAATGAATTAATCAGGCAGAGTGATGAGGGACGCGCCACATCGCGTTTGTGTATATGTATAGTATACATACCGATGTCTGTGACGAAGCGCGGCGTAATTCCGTCGCGTCGATTTACTGTAACAAAAGAGACGTAAAACAGGGAGGCCAAATGCGCGGAGATATACATCGCTATATCGAGAATTACGCGAATCGCGTATGGGGATCGGTGTATCAATTATTAAAAGCGGAGTGACTCGTCACGATTCGACTTGCTCGATTAAGATTAATGCGATAAAGTGTTAAAGGTTAATGAGAAAAGATAAAACTTTTCTGGGAAAGTAGTAGTAATAGCTTATTCTGTTTTAAAATATATTCACTTAAGAATACAAGTATACATATAGAAGATATAACAAAATAATGTAAGATAAAATATAAAACAAAAATTTTAAAAACAATATGTACAAAAAATATATATGAGAATATATATAAAATATAGAAAATGTAGGAAAAACAACCGGAAATAAAACAAAAAATAATAAGAAGAGAAAAAAATAAAAGCATAGAAATAATCTAAAAATAATATAATAAAAAAAAAATATATATATATAAGAAGCGAAAGAGATACATGATATTGTCAAATGTAGTAAAAATATAAAAGAGAACAATGCAAAAGAAAGATAATAAGAGACCGAATTCAATAGCAAGCTGATAACGTAGTTTAAATAGTACTTGCATTACTAAAATTTCATTAATTAACCTGGAAACTTCACGAGAATTAAAGAAAAATTATTTTAAAAGTTAAAAACGTAAATAGATGATGAATTTCCTTGTTATATAAAGTTACGTAGTGAAATACAATCCGGGAAAAAGTTTATATGTTTAAGATGTATGTATATACGCTTTGTGTAACAAGATGAGACTGCACTACATCGCCAAGAGTCAATTGTGCTTCATCGAGCATGGAATCCAAATTGATTGTGAGATCGGAGTGTCGAGAAGGAGCGAAACGAGATTATACTATGTAGTTCAACGTGCTCTGTCATAAACGATAAGAACAATTTCCGTAGCTTTCTGATACGTTTATCTAATTTTACTCTGTTCATGAGTGAGTTAGAAACAGAAACTTGTTCGAGATATTTGTATATTTTAGACCATTAATAATCTTTAAAAAAATATTAATATTAGAAAAAATTGTATTTTGCTTTGCAACGATACAGTTATAAAGATTTTTTCGACATGTTATAGAAATTCGTCATATTATTTGCTCTCTTGCGAGACATACTTGCAGCACTCAGCAAAATGGTGCTTTGTGCAAAACTCGATAATTTTCAACGTTATTATTAAACAGTGACATTAAGTGGATTATTGCATCGGGTCATTATATAATGAAGTATCAAGTGGCGCGCTGTTTACGCGTCGAAATTTCATATTATAATGACAATCACGATGGAGAGAGAAAGAGAGAGAGAGAGAGAGAGAGAGCACGGATAACACAGATAAAGTGGGAAATAGCGTGCGCGCGGGACTATAGCATCGTGTAAGTGGAATAACGTGTCGATAATTTAATCGAAAGCTCGTTCGGCTCCGAGACCGCTGCGCGTTCCCGGCTGACCGCATCTCACAAACGTACTTTCGTACGCGCGTCTCGCGTCTGCGAGAAACCCATCTACTTCGCAAACTATGCCTATTAATATCTTGGGCATGGATCTCATTGACCGCACGGGTCAGAAGGAAGAGGTAAGATGGGTAGACAGAGAAAGGGTTGGCGATCAAGCGTGAAGCGTCGATAGTCGGTGCGGAGTTGGCAAAGAGTAAGCCGTAAACGAGAGATAGGCAGGCAGGAGCCGGATGCAAACAGGGAGAGATGGCATGAGGGGGGGGGGGAGGAGAAAGATGGTAAGAGTAGGTGATCGGAGCCAGAGAACGGCCGAAGAACGGAAAGAGAAATGGAGAACGAACCGAGAGATACAGCGGAGACGGAAAGAGAGGCGCGCGCGACACAAGATGAGAGAGCGCGAGACTCATCTCTCGTCGGATCATACAGCCTTTCGGTTCAGTCCTGTAATGAAGCCGGTGCGCACCGGGTTCGGTCCCGGCCATCCCCGGTGCCGCAGCAGCCCCCATAGTCACCGCCGCCTCCTCCTGGGTCACCCCGTAATGCATCCCCGTTCGATCAATATTGCTTACGCGGCATCGATGCACGCGCTCCGCTCTATGGGTATCGTTCGACCTGCTGCGAGACGGACGAACGGACGGGCGGTCGGTCGATCGGTCTCGTTCTCTCGACCTTCTGGAAACCACCATACCATTTTCCTCCCTTCTAGTTACTCCTCGGAGAAATTCCGATACTTCGATACACACTGGGGTTCGGTTGATCGTTCGATACGTACGCGTTTCCGTATAAGCGCGCATCTCCCTCCTCCTCTTAACTTCAAATGGACACATTAATAAGTCATAACGAGTCGTTCTCGAAACGACGCTCGCTTCTCGATGTGCCATTTCTGGATAATCGGAATCGAGAGAGCACAATGTGTGTATATATATATATATATGTGTGTACGATGCTCTTAAAATAAGATATTCTAAGAAAAATGGATCTCATTGACATTAAAAATGATTATCAACTGACATTAACATATGGCCGCGTATTTAAAAAGCCAATGTCGGTCATGTGTAAACTAATTATTAAATGTTATATTTACACGTTCACCGATTTCAAGAAGAGCGTGTACTATAACTTATCATACTTATTATGCGAGTACCGTGCTCGAAAAGCGGACGCAATTCCGAGATCACGGCAAAAGTCGGGAGATAAATCGATGAAGGGCGCCGGGAGGCGCGTAGGACGGCTCTCTCGAGATGACTTTTTCTCGTTCCGACCTGGAAGATTACTTAACCCCGTGTCCAGAGTAACTTACCTAACCCGGGGCAACGTAAACTCGCGCGAGGGATCGTGAGCGGCGTGTGCGAACCGGTTATGGTCAAGGAATCTGTTTCTGCTCCCACGCGTCCGTGGTCCCTCTCCCCTTTCCCTCCCACCCCTCATCGTCGTCCCACGAGATGCACGATGCATCCTCTCCTCATCGTTCGCCATTCTCCTCCTCCTCCTCCGCGCACACGCCGCCGATCCGACTGCCCCGGGATCAGAAATTACTGCTCCGTTCCACGGACGTGCATTGACCGGCGTGTGAGTGCAAGTAGGATGCGATCGAGCGTGACCCTTAACGCGAGCTAGTCGTCCGTGACCCCCTCCGCCGTTAAACGCGATGCTCGCGTAGAGACACGCACGATTTTGTGCTCGCGCGCGTCTGTGTGCGTGGGCGCACGCACGGAACTATGTGAATCGGGGCGTAGCGAGCGATGCGTTTCGTTTCGGTCATCCGTGTTCTGATTCGGGAACGTCATTACGGGTCGCGGCGTATTTGCGCGAGAGCGATTTCGATCCTGGGAATTTTGGGAGAAACGAGCCACCCGTATTATTCGTATGTGTGCGTGTACGCTAGTTTTCCGTCGGTTTTCTGCCGGAAAAACTTTTCGCCGCCGGGCGAGATCGCGTTAATGGACGAGTTTCGTCGCACGTCGAATCGTCGAGAGTCGTTATCGCTGCATTACCACGTAATTACGAATTTTCTTCATGCCAACATCGTTCCCCGGATTTCTGTGCCAAATAACGGTGCTTTCTATTTAGAATATATTGCGAGCTGTTTCAACCAACTTTGGAGTTAACTTGCAATGTATTTTTTTTTTTATTCCGAGTGCATTCGTGTGTACATGGTAATCGCGCTATAAAAAACGAAAAATCTAAAAGTCTATAAGAATTGTACAAAATCTGTGGAAACAGAAATGTATTATTTAATGCAATTAAAGCTGATGCTTGTTGAACGAAATTTAAAATATGAATATTTTAGTTTAAAATTTCGTAATATCAAAAAAAAGTCTCTTTAAAAAAATTCCTGAAAGATAGAAAACTTTATCCTTAATTTTTACATTTTACATTATTTTCTGTATACATATATCGCAGATGGACACATACACATTTAAATGCAAACGTCACAATGAAACGTTCTGTGTATAAAAAATATACATCGATTTATCCGTGGCTTTCGTATTTTGAATGGCGTTAGAATCCATTGTTTGCAGCAGAGAAAGAGAAAGAGGAAGAGAAAGAGAGAAAGAGAGGGAGACAGATAGATCGAGCATTTTTCCAGACCAGCGTGTAGGTATGTTCGCTCTTTTATCTATCGGGACTTAATTGCCGCGAGGATTGCGGTACGAAAAGAAATTGATTAGCCGTCCAACGTACATAGTTCGTCGTTCGAGGTGTAATACGTGACTTGGCGAACGGTTCAAGTGGGGCAGCCGGTGGCACTGGTGCGGCTTCTCGTTCGACGGCTCAGGAGATTGCGCCATTACGTTTCCCGGACAATCAGTGCAAGACAAATGAGAGGAATACTGATGCGAGAGGAAGAGAAAGAGAGAGAGAGAGAGAGAGAGAGAGAGCGAAGGAGAAAGAGAGAGAGAAGATGGGAACGAACGAACGTCCCAAAGGGACCGTGCCAGGAACGCGGACAGAGACCGGGTGCTGGAAAAAAGTTGGAAATGGTGCGGCGCGGCGCCGCCATTTGCATTCGGACAAGGAGGAGAAAGAAATAAATTAGGCGAGCGCCCAAGTGACTTTCAATTGGGGATGTACCGGGGACTTCCTCCCCCACCTCTCTCTCTCTCTCTCTCTCTTCTCTCTCTCTGCGCGACGGAACTCCCGTTGACGCGGTACGGAAAAGAAGAGACATGTATCCTCAAAAGAGGACTTCTGCTAATTGCATCCTGTCTAACGTCGCTCGTTAGCTGGCATCCGCGGCGGCGGGACCAGAAAGTTCGTGGCTTCGTTTCGCGGGAGAGGGAGACGGACAGATACTCGGCCGGATAGTTAGCGGCAGGAAAGGGGAGGGAGGGTGGGGGAAGGAAAGAGAAGCGTACGGCCAAGTATATAGGCGAGCCTCCGACGACGGGGGCTGGGGAAAAGTTACTTGAAAGTGGTACTTATCGACGTTGGTGGTACCCGCGTAAAGAGACATACCTAATCAAAAACTCGACGGAGAAACCGTGGCTCCTCGTCGACGCTGACTCTCTCAAACTTCTTCCTCCTCTCCAAATAACCACGTACGTAGGATGAACGTTATTTACGTTTCCCGCGATCGCGTCGACGGCGGCGGCAGCGAGTTATGAAACATTTAGTATCTCTAATCCTCGAGAACTCGTACAGAGATACTAGCTTTATGATGGAGCATCTTTATTAATATACATACGCATATCGCTATATTTGAAGCACCGAGAGGCTTCGAATATTTGATTGAAATTACATTTCCGCTGCAATATTGCGCGTCCGCGTTTCTTGTGTAAGCCGCTTGTTCGGCTTATACATGTTAATGGAGAAAATGATATATGAATTCCAGGGCTAATCTTTTCCCCTTCGCACCGCGCACTTTTCCATTAACAGTCTCATAATATAATATGTTGGAACACGTCGGTGCATTATCGATGTGATGTTACCGGGACTCGAATTTCGCACGTGTGATCGATCGTTTCTCGCTGCTCGAACGGTATGCGAGTTTCCCCTCGCGTGCGATGTAAGATCGTGAAAGGCTTTCGAAAGACCGAGGGGTTGATTCATTAATGGAGTTTTGATTCTCCTTTCACAGGAAGCACCGGTCGCCGCCGCCGCGTCAGACGAAATCTCCACGTGCAACTTTCCCGTCCACAATTAACGCTCTTTTGTGCCCCGGCGTCGAGGACGATGAACGGATGGTCTCGTCCACGATTTTGCTCCTCGCAGCGAAACGTCCGTCAGCTTCTCGGCTGATATTCGACTTTGATCGAATTTTAAGCCGTGCGCGGCATTCCGGGGCCATTGACGTCTCTCTCTCTCTTTCTCTCTCTTCGGTAAAGTTAGGTTTATATCCGGCGTGGTCTCTACGGGGCTCGGAATCACGCCAACCGTCGTCGGCCGGTCTCCGTTCGTCGTGTGTCGGCTCGTTGCGCGCACGGCATCGCCATCGTCATCGACCGATCCGAAAAAGGAACGTCGACGGAGCCGGCGTGGCGTGCGTCGCTCCGGCACGCGAGCCGACCGACGAAAATTCGACCCTTCTCTTTTTCGACGATCTCGGCTCTACGAGACGACGCGGCTGCTTTCTTGTCGTGTATGTGCGTGCACGCGCGCGTCGCGGCAACCACCACCTATCGGCTGCGTGGCTGGGATTACTTTAGCCGCTTGACAAAATGCCTCGTCCTATCAAGAGAAATCTCGGACCCTACCCTCCGCGACGGCATAGCGAGGGTCGCTGACCACGCCGCTGCCACGTCCCTTCGTTACGTGCCCGAGTGGACCCCTTCCTGACCCCCTTCACCCTTTCCGACAACGGCGTTTCGGCTAAATTGTCAGGCATTGGAGTCCGACGATCGAAGGGGTGACGCGTACTCATCGACAGATGATTTTGCTAATATGCGCCGACTCGAGAGACTGGTTGCTTGTATTTTCACAATCATTATTTTAATTTTATTTATCTCGAAATAACTACTCTAGATATAAATTGTACTCTATAAATAAATTTTGTAAAAAGATAATATGTGTGAAGATTATTTGTTTCTATCTTCACTATTATAACAAAGTGAGAGATGAGGTCCGCTTATTAGGATTCTGAGGGACTCGATTCTAATTTTCTAAGATACACGAAGGGAGATCTATAATTTATTATCTCGCGACGATATAAATACAGATCTCTTTTATTAAAAACAGAGTATCATAAGAATTATAAATTATTTTAAAACTTGTAGGACCCTTCATATAATACTTTGAAATAGCACACAGTATGTTTTATTACGTCGCAACTTATGAGCAACATTAACGAGCCCCAGGAAATTATAAAATAGCTAGAAACGCTGTTTTCACGAGGTTCCGGCGACTACTTGAAGAAGTAATTTCTTTTGCCGGGGACTTTGCTGATACCCTCGAGAGCGGCCCGGAGACTCGAGAGAGGTCTAAGAGGAGGTCTAAGAGTAGGTCTAATTCCAAATCAATTTCTGCGCGATGAATATTACAGCGGGGCCGAGGAAATAAATAAAGGATCAGCCGGACTACCGGAGGGCGCGCGGCTCCATCCTTGTCCACCCCCGCGTCCGCCCTTCCTCGCGCTCCGTGTTCCATGGAATGCCGGGACGTGCACACGATAAATCGAAGCCCTTAATCACGGCTGAAGGGTCAACCAGCCCCACCGACGAGTCGTAACGTCGAAGTTTCACGTGGACTGGAAACAGTCCGCACGCGCCTCCTCCCTTTTATATTTAGTAGCAACGTCCAACGTGCTGTTAATTTATCCGACTATTGCGGCCTGACTGTTCTATGCTACGACCTGCGATATAAATTCCCAGGCTCGTCGATATTTCATCGGAATCGCGCTATTTCCATCGCGCTCATGGTTTATTTTCACTGCAATTCGCGGCAAACAATGAGACTAAACGGTTTCATACGTGTCAAGTATATATTTAAAAAAATAAAAGTTGAGAACTTTTAAAATACACATGGAATTGTGTGATGATGAGCCGAGTTTTTAATCGTGTAAATATTTCATGTAAATAATGTGTAAAACAATCCACTTTATGTGTATTTACATTTGAAGAATATTTAAGAAAAAATCATATATTTTTTTTTCCAACATTACATAAAATATCCAAATTTTTCTCAAGTGTTCAAATATCCTTTAATATAAAATAAGAAAAGAGCACTTATTTTCGTAGGTGTCAAGCAAATTAACTTTCAAGTATAGATATAAAATATATCAAAATACAATAAAAATTCAAGTGCCCATTTTTTAGTTTGTAAAATATTAAAATACTAATCATAATTAATTATTATTGTTCGCACGTGTCAGGATGTATTTTTAAATTAATTTAAATATTGCTGCATTCTCCATATTGTTGCGCATTCTCTATCTCTGTCAATGATATTACAATCGTATGATTCACCCATAATGCATCACAAAACAGTTCGAGAGTTCGCGGTAATTAATCGTCGTCGGGGGAGGTGGAGGAAGAAGAAATATATAGGAAACGGGCACGTAGAGGACGTAGAAGAATCGTCGCCATTCGGAGCGTGTATGCAAATGAGCGGTAGATGCTTCGCGATGCTTTCGTACGTATAAAACATAGCGGGTTGCGTGCGCGCCCGTTGCTTTCAGATCGATGTCCAAACTGGCGAATTTGCATTTTTAGCGAATTTACAATTTGATTAGGCCTAAGTCCCGGGGGCCTTCGTCGAGGTCCTTAGAGTAGCCCTCGAGAGTAACCGGAATTATGCTTATCTTGGCGCGCGCTTTTGTTGCTCGTGTCGTCTGGATTAAGGGAAGACCGAGATTTCCGATAAGTTAGAAGATTTTTTCTAGCGTGAAGCATCGAGCCGTCGAGTCGAGAGAATAGAACGATAAACGCAGGTAGTCGGAAGCAGCTTTATTTTCGCTTCTTAGACAGCGTGATAAATGTCCCGGCGTTTTAATCCTTTTGTGGCCGAGAAGATTCATTCACAGGATTAGACTTCGTAATTTTAATCTCAGAATTCTCTTCGTTAAATGTAATCATATTGATACATCTCGTCTTTTCGACGGGAGGCAATTCTTTTACGTCTATCTTTATTACATCAGGAAACATTAATGTGACATGAGAAACATTTCAGTAAACTGTTAAACGCAAGGGAGAAGAATAACTGGAATATAGGTTAAAAAAAGTAATTGAAAACTCAATGATTCAGAAATGCATACAATTTCTTTTCAAGCTCAACTTGATATAAAGTTTCTTGTTTTTCCTACTCGCTTGCGTCGGATAGTAGTTTGATCGTATTCCTAAGAACTACGGACGATTAAACGTGCTTCGGGATCGGTGAAACGTCAGTCATGACCGGTCTTAAAATCGCAACGGCACTTGCAGAAGTCGCGCTTGGGTTCACCGTGAATCTCTAGATAAATGTCTCAAGCACTGCTTCGGAACGTCTGATTTCTCTCGACCTGTACCCTTTCTAGATCCGGACAGGCGTTCGAGGTAGAAAAGTTTCGCGTTCCAGTTTCGTCTTATCTTCCTTCGTCTAGTTTCTTATCTCTTTCCTCTGTTCGTTCGCGTAAAAAAGAAACGGCAGGGAGAAGGATGCGGAGAGGGAGGGAAATTTCTCGGGCGTCGAAACGAGAAGGCGAGCGCCGCCTTTTTTTTTCCTCCCCAGCCCCACCCGACTCGGGAGCGCGGGAAAAGCGACCCGGCGAAGGGAAAACGACGCAACAGACCCCGACAAGCGGGTCAAAGAGGATCGCTGAAAAGAGCCCGGCTTAATCTAGTAATGTGATCCCCCAAGAAAAGTTGGAAAAATCGCTACGCGAGAGACTAACTTTCCATTCCCCCCTCTTCGCGCGAGGGGAATGAAGAACTCGAGCCGCGGGATCCTCCCTTCCCCTTTCTTTACTCGGAAAAACAAAGTCTCGAAAAAGTGAGATTCGTGTTGTCGCGGCCAGCGAGAAGAAGTTACGAAATTCCACCTTCCAGGCGGATACGTTCTCTTTACCGGCCATATCGGACGCGTGTTGCATTTTCTCGTTGCTTATTCTTCTTTTCCTCGCGCGCGCACACGCGAATCCTGATAAATAGCGGCTGTTACATACGAAATTTGTACCGTGCGAGATAACGATCCTTCGTGACCGCGCACTACGCGAAGGGCACTAATTACTTTTTCATTATCCGATAAGCGGCCGAGCAACCAGCTCGCTCGTTTAGATCGCTCTTTAGAGCTGCGCGCGCGTTATGACACGACAATTGAATACATATTGAATGAACGCGATACGATAGCGACCTACATTAAAATTAGATCCAATTATAATCTTTAACGCGATAAAAGTCGCAAAAGCTCCGTTCATTCCACTACATATAAAATATAAATGGGCGATTATAATACGTTCACACATTTATGAATCTTTTAATAAATCATAGGACGATATTTCTGATGATAATAGCTCCTACTTAATTATTCATAAATGTTATTTTCTGTACTGCAGAAATACTTAATGATTTTTAATAATAATATAATATATTAAAATAAAGTCTTCGATTCTCGCATACAGACACATCAGTCCGGTTGCATCACGAATATCATATCTGCTAAGCAGAATGATAATTAAACGAATGCATCATTTGCTTATCGTATATATGTGCTGAGAAGCAATGTATTTTTGTCTGGATTTTCGGATGTATTGACATTGTAAGCGTTCTTATGAAGATATTAAACGGGCGTTCCATCAAGGTGCATTATTTCAATCACATGCATACACATGCTTGCAGATGCACACAGAGAAGCGCTTTCTAATAGCAAGTATGACCGGCAAGCTATCCCCGGGAGTTTTTCTCTTAGCTGTTTAAACAATGGCTTTATCTTGAAAGACGTTGTAGTCAAACGTTGTATGCGCTATTTCGTAATTCTCTGAGGAATAAGCGAGACTTCCTTAGAGACTGATAGGCTAATGCTTTCCGTAAAATGTTATTCTACCTCTGCTATCGGAAGCTACCTGAAAGCACTTAAGCATTGTTAACCTACTTTCATAAGAAGCTTCCCCCGAGATCGATGATCATCTTCGTTGTAAACTTGGCAATAACGTCACGCAAACATTTGCAAAAACTTTTGAGCAATACATTCTCCACGTACTGCCCAAGATACGAGAATTTTTCTTTAATTTTCTTTTCATATAAACTTCAAGCGATTGCACGCCGTTGAAGTTAAATATCTCTAAATTTTCTTTTTAATTTGTGTGTTTGACCTTATTAATAATCGGCCTCGTATCAACGAGATCTACTTTAGTAAATGTTATAATTATCTCTTTTTAGAGCAGCGTCAAAAATAATTATTTTTTAATTAATGTAAAAAATATATACAAATACGAAGAGAAGAATTGTTGTGACGAGAATTTTAATTGGCATCGAGTTTACATGCAGATCCAAAAATAATATGTCATAGTCACATACCATATAGAGAAATCGACGCGGAGATCTTTCTCGACAATAGGCGCGATTAAAGTCGACCGCGAGCACTGAAAGAAATCAGAAAGCTTTGGCGGATCCTCGGAGCCTCGAAAGCTTTCTCCTATAGCGAATGGTGTGTGTGGTGAGTTACTTTTTCCCCCCGGTATCTGTCCGCGACGGATAAAGTCTCTTCTCATTTCGCGAGAAGCCCATTCGCCCATCCCCGAGCCGTCTTCTTTTCGTCTTCTCGGCTCTCCCCTTTACTCTTTATCTATCCGTCTTCCGACGAGCTTCGCTCCCGTTTCAAGTCACTCTCGCCCCCCAATCGCGGCCTGCCTCTCTCTCTCTCTCTCTCTCTCTCTCTCTCTCTCTGTCCCTTACCATCTCTCTCGTTCGTTTTTCTCTGAATTTTCTTCGATGTTTTCCGCGCCGCACGAGAAACTAGCTCTGTCTGCCGAAACGAATTCCACGTTTCTACTGATTCCCTTATTGCGGACGGCCTAGACGACCGGGTAAACAGACGGCAAAAGGTGTCCTCTCTTTCATCCTCTCGTTCTTTGCATCGAAAATCCCGATATAAAAAAGTCAATCTTGTAGTAGGGCGTATCTATCTTTCGAAAGGTTTCAACACACAGATTAGACTTTAAAAATATATTTTTTCAAATGACACTTTTGTATGAGATATATGAAACAAGATAAATAAATAAATTATAAGTATAAGGAAGTGCTATATAATTTTGTTCTCTATCTCCTAATTAAGCGAGTTATATCAATACGTAATAATTTATGAGTATGTAATATTAAAAGTATATCAATGTTTTGTAATAAAGTATTTATAATTATATATAATTAATATCGTAATTTTGATATACGACAACTCAGTTTTCGTGTATTATATGGTAATCTTTCTAGATAATTTTACTTATTCTGAATGTGTTTACAAAGTCTTAAATAAGATCTGTATGATTAGCATCTTTATTCATTAATGCCGAAACTCTCGACGGTTTGATATCTAATGCAGTCGCATCCGTGGCAAAATTCGTAACAGATAAATACGCTAACGCTAAGACTATTTTTGAACTGTCAGTCTTTAGTTTAACTGATTTACGAAATGGTACTGTGATGCTAAAATTACTTTTGGAATTATCTCCATTTATCTCGAGAAAGCATAATAACCAATATTATTTGTACCAAGTTTGCATGAATAAAATTCTCGCGATGTCACAATGTGGTAAATTTAACGTTATGCGCTCGTTTCTATCAATGCTAATTTTTCTTCTCTACATTACAGTCTATAAAAAATTTTGGAAAAAAATAGCAAACCTCAAATTTTTATCAATAAATTCAAAGAGTGTCGATGCGAGCGAGCCTTGATCTCACCCGCAATCGTGCGATGAAAAGAGACTGCCCTTGCCAGATATCATAACGCGGGTGCTATCGCGGTATTACGTTAGTTAGTGTGTCGCCGCTACCTAGAGACGCGAGTTTGGAGATCGTTATCGCCCCTTGGCGTAAAAGGGTGTGCGTTCAAGCGACTCCGGAGGCCTTATCGGTGGCGTTTGATCATCCCCCGTGGAAAAAATTGCAGGTTGTTAACGCGCGTCCGATACGTTTACATTATGAGATAGCGGGAAGGAGAAGCGGAGGAGAAGAAAGATGGAGGGGGGGGGAGGGGAAAATCGGTGGTTGATAGCACCGGCTTAAAAATCGAGCAAGGCGTATCGCGTTGGGGTTTTCGACCCCCCCCCCCCCCTTTGCATTAACTGTTCGCGGCCTGCAACCCGTTATTTTGCGGTTAGCCCTTCCCAACGATAAGTGCGTGTAGATGTTTGCTCGTTATCCTCCTCTCCTTCTTCTCCCCCCTTCTCCCCTCTTTCCCCGATCTCGCCTCAGCCCTTTACGGCGCCCTTTCTGCACTTGGTGCGAGAAATTTACGATCGTATGTCGTGGGACAGCGATAGCGCCTCTGCACTGCCCTGCGATAAAAAGTTTCCTGGGAATTGCGACAGAAACCGGGGTTGACGTGTAGGAAGTGGTGGTCGCAGCATTTCTCGGGTACTTCGCTTAACGGAAGACGAGCAATCAAATTATAAAGCATTCTGTCTATTCAACGAATTAGGATACGATTCGTCTGATAGATGTAACAGATAAAGCTCATTTTAATGTAAAAAATATACTGATAATGATAATTCTAAATTTAAATAATAATGCTATTATATTACTATTTGTATTGTCACTATAAATAATACAATAATGTTCGAGTGTAAATGGGATAAAATGGATTATTTTTCTATTAATCCTTATTATTTTTGAGCTAATGTAAAAGATTTCAAGGATCTCCTTTTCTCTCTCTCTCTCTCTCTCTCTCACACACACTTCCACCGCAATATTACATTTAAGACAATAATATGCTTGCGGTAAGCACATTTTAGGCAAGAGTAAGGATCCTAACAAGAGTAGGGATCCTGTATTAATTACGCTTGGCAATTAAATTGTCATAGGAACGTCGAATTGAAGATCTTTCTAATTAAAATGCTAATACGCGTGAGGGTGAATTCACGTAGGCATTATGGAAAATGTTGAAAACGTCGAGGAGCGGCGGAAAACCTACCCCAACGTCGACGCGAATTAAACAATCCCCCAATTCCACTTAAAATTCCATGGTGGTCCGCCAAAAAGGCCAGCCAGGCAACACGTTTACGAGAGCGGAAGAGAGCCGAGCACTTAATTACCATCCCCGAAGTTATAATCTGTCGTAAAATCCGAATAACAGCGTCCAGTTTCTCAACTTTATTTAAATCCGTACGAAGCAAATTCTCATTTGCGTGTGAAAGAGAAACAGAGAAAAAGAGAGAGAAAGAGATAGTTTTGCTATTTTTTTCTTGTTTAATTATAGATCGCACGTCGTAGAAAAAAGAGCCGCGCATCGAAAATGATCGTTACGTTTCAGCGCTTGTTTGCATTTCACATTTTATCGCCACATAGGCTGTTTTCCCATTAATATTAAACGTACAGACGCGCATTTCGACGTAAATATATGCTCGTTGAATCCGAAAATAGAAATATTTAATCGAATACTCGGTCTCTAAACGTAACATATTCGATTACACGTTACATCGTGTATCTCGTCGTAGGATCGCACGTGTCGTAATAACGTCGGGTCAATTCATCGACTCTCATACGCGGCACGCAATGCCGTATGTCGCGTATGCACGACAGCCGGACGGACACGAGCCGGACACGAGTATATATATCGGGGCGATATTCACCAGCGATGTCTGAACTGAATTCAGCGAACGCGTATATATCGTGAGACGGGGAGAGGTCAAGGTAGTCGCCGGCTTATATCACGAGGAATGAATATTCGTAGCCGGATGTGAGCCAGGAGTCGGCGCGCGTGTCTACGCCACATTCGTCAGGAGAAAGGGAAAAGGGGGGGGGGGGGTGCAAGGCGAATTCTAACGGGGGAGAGAGGAAGGAGGGAGGGGGGGGGGGGGGGGGGTGCAAGGCGAATTCTAACGGGGCCCGCCGTCTAATATACTCATCCAACCCCCGATCCACGCCGGTCAGAAGTCCAGATAGGATCTCAGGTACACTAGTTATGCCACACTTCGAGAGAGAGACAACGTGATAGCCGCGTGATAAATTTGCGACTCGTTCCACGGAGTCTCGTATGAGCTATTCCTTGGCACGTTTCCTCCCTCGAGCCTCTCTCACCCTGCGCTGTCCCCTCGCTTCTCGTTCCAGCTATGGATTCCGCGCGAGCGAACGTGATTTATGACACTTTTTTTCCGTTATCGCGTGAAAAGATCCAGTCTGCGGATCGCATCGTTAGATCGAGGGTCAGTGTCATTCCACGAATGCATCGTCAGATGGAATATAGAAAGGAGAGGGGGGAGGGGGGAGTGGTCGCGTGTTCTCGGCGCATCTCCGATGTTGGCATTTACATTGTTCTATGTCGTTAATAGCGGATTTACACGGCTTACGCGAATCCGGTACTAGCTTAATTGCGGCGGCTGTTTTGCGAGAGCTTTGGGGAATATTTAGCAGAAGCCGCCGTAATAACGTAACCGTGTTACGTTTAATTGATTTATTTAGCTTAGTCAACTCGAGTAGTTTAGCAGCAGGCAATTAACGTAGTCTGCTTCGTTTCACACAATATTCGCCTTAATTCGCAGAACTATTTTCATAGAAATGTCTAAAAAATACCAATTTTATTTACATGTGACAGTTCCTCGGTTTGACCGAATAAATAAGGCTCCATGATATAACTAGTCCGAGAGAAAATGGCTACTCAGTTGATAAAACATTTTATCTGAAAATTTTCTCATATTGCTATTAGGAAGGTATGAGTATCTCTCTTTTAAGAATAATTCAAAAAATTTCGATAACTACAATTCCACGAGAATATTTAAACGCATAACGTTAACATATGTTAATGTTAAACCGATCCTGCACGTGTCACGCTAAATATTCATGCACAAAGAGACGAAATCATCGGCTTCGCGAAACCGTCTGCGAAGGTACAAACCCGGCGTGATCCGTAAGCACGTACCTATATTCAGCTCGCGCATCTAGGCACCTCCGGGTCCCAGAGTCCTTTCAATCCCACAGCCTCCTCCCCGTTGGAACAGAGTATAAAGTAGGAGGCAAATCGCGGAGGCGAAGCGATCAATTGTGTTGCGGAACTGCGGAGAACTGCCATTGTCGGCGGAAAGTTCGGAATTATACATTGGAAACTTGGAATGGAAGGAACGAAGGAAGAAAGGAAGGAAGGAAGGAAGGAAGGAAGGAAGGAAGGAAGGAAGGAAGCAACGGACGCGCGGGTAAAGAAGCACGAGGTGGGAGCAGGAAGAGAGAGAGGAAAGGAGGAAGGAAGGAGCAGGGTCCAGATTCGGTTGCCTTAGGTACCCAGTCGGATGCAGCCGATGTAGGTGCTTGCGGATCTCTCCTCCTCTCCCCGTTCTTCCATATACCACTTCCTTACCCCCTCCTCAACCCTCTCACACGACCGCGTCTTGGCAATTCCCTCAACTACTGCCGAGTCTTCCTATCTTTCCTTTCTCGTTTGAAGTTTTCGCTGGCGCTGGAAACGGCGCTACGTGGAATAAGAGACGGTTCCCGGCATGGCGAGGGCACGGCATGGCTTCGATTTAATTCGATGTTGATTCTGATTTAATTAACTACCGCCGATCGGTCGTAACGTCAGCCAGCGCCCGTAGATCGGCTCTCGAGGCTCGCGCCAATTCTTAATGGATGCTGGAGAATGTTCGTCGATCCCTCCCTCCTCCGCGTGTAACTTTTCGTTATTCGTTCTTGCCGACAGTAATGTCTAAGAGGGTTGTTTCGAGATAACGACATTTGTCTGGTTGTATAATAATATACTTGCGCGAAGCGCGGAGACGATATACATATACGTGTAGGAGTATGTTTGAGTTGTAATTCAAAGTTTCAGTCTGATTTCAGTATGTTTAGAACGGTTACATATTTAATCGTTTTCTTCACATCATAAGAGCAACAAGATTTTTATGAAATATGTATACGAAATGATAATATCAGATAGAAAAAATTAAATATATTATTAATTAATTATATTCTTGAATTGTTGTCTTTGGTATCGCTTAACTTGGTGCTTTTATAACGCGACAATTTTTTAACGACTTCCTTTCGTCGTCGAGGCGAAAGATTAAGCATCGTCCTCTCTTTCTAAGAATACCGTCGGATTTTTAAAATTCCATAAAATGTGGTACTGCAAAAATCCGAAAGAAAATTACTATGCATCGCTAAAATAACTATCTGCTGGAAAGGAAACGGCAAGAGCAGTTTTGTTTCAAGAGAGCTTAAGACGAACAGATGGTGCTCGTCTTCGTTAAGATTGTACTCTGAGAGCGCCTACGTTGTGAAGTGTTAGGAAGACTTCGTTCCGGCGAGTATTATACATTTCGCGTATGCTTTTGACCTAAATATATGCACGTATGAGTAGGCGCATTCGAAACGCCCATTCAGATAACGAGGAAACGTAATAACCACTTTGTCCATTTTCGTGCTGTATCAACAACGCCTATCCTCCGGCTTTTACCTCCCCCGCATCAATTTATACATCAAAAACACCCCCGTGTATCATCGGCGTACGCCCGCGTTATAGTATACATACCACCTCACCAACAGTACGCTGACACATCCACTCGCAGATACCAGGTCACCTTAGTGTTCCATTTTACTCAATCCGCATTGGTAACAGCAGGCTTTATCAAGGTAATTGCAATACGAAATATAAATTTTTGGATATTTCTCGATATACAAAAAATCCTTTATTTAAAAGCTCTTTCTCTTTATCCAAATTAATATATTTTAATCGTTTAAGTTAGATATCAAACATATTTTTTCGTTAAACTAAATATTAATTTCATAATTATAACTGTAATATATAGCTTAAATTTATAAGGATATGGAAAATGATAAGAAAAACCTTATTACCCAAGTCAACATCGATAGCTTTCAAGCTATAATTAATAGTTAATAGTTACAAGGTCGTGGCAAGAACTAGACTATAGACTATATAGTTATAGCAAATATAATAAAACTTTATTCTGAAATCTATATATAATTAGAAACTTGAATAACCACTCGCAGGGAACAAGTAATAATACTGAATTTTTTTACGGAAAATCGATTTTAGATAAGAAATTAAAAGACGTATTGTGTGATGTATAATAGCTCTTTTTGTTCTAAGAATTCATTTAAACTTTTTACGTACGTAGTGATATTATAAAATATTAAATCTCTTGTTCAGGTATGTCTATAGATATCAGAGAAATAAAGTGATAGAAATATGTAGTATATATACTGGTAGGTACTTCAAGCAACCATTTCGAAACTCTTTTATTCGTGAAATGTCACGTATTCGAGACAGAAGATAAGAACGTTGTAGTTTAATTGTTCTCGAGACAGGAGACGACCCTCTATCTAAACAATCACCCGCAGTGCACTTTGCGCTCCAATTCGAATGTCGACTAAAGTACGAATCTGCTTGCGCGAGTTGAGACAATTAACGAAGGTTCAACGGGAAGATGGAGTTTACGGAATTAGGATCGTTACATTTTGCGAGAGAGAAGAAAAAGACCGACCGTCGTGATTGTGCCTTTCACATTTCCAAGTTTTATGGGCTACTAACGTATATAATCGGATAAATTATTATTATTCGTGTAAGAAGATCACATAAATTAAAATTTATCGTTGAATCAGTAATGAATTCGCATTGAGTTCGTAATTGATTCGAATTCAATCAGTCAATGAATTATCAAAGTAATTTTAACATTGTCTTGTATCGATCCATCTTTTCTCCCTTTTTTTGGCAAATCTAACATCACGACTGTTTCAAAGATAAATTGTCAGCGAGGCAGCGATCATTTTAGCAACACGTGGCGCATTATTGTTCCGTTAAAGTTCACCGTTTATGCTCGCATCGTTCGTGAAAGAGTAATTATCCAATTAGCCCGAGGCGGTTCGAAGAATGAACTAATGCAATAATCGCGTAAAACAGACGGGCAAGCGTGGCACAGGTCGAAGCCGATTTTAGCGGGCGCATAAGCGGTCGCTTTTCTATTAAAGTCACTTCACGACCCACGCGCAGGTTGAGCAACAATAGATAGATACAACAGGGCGGGTAGTCTGCCTCCGAGAGAATCGAGATAAAGGTCAGCCGAGCGTCGTCGCTCGACCGGGAGAAGGAATAAAACTAACGGCCATTAATCAGGCCTTAGTTGTCCCGGACGGCGCAGAAATAAGGGCGTCGCGCGAAATAAAGATCTCTTTTTCAGACGCTTTAAATCATGAGTTTATTTTCCGGGGTTCCGGGACGAAAAACTTTCTCTCTCTTTCTCTTTCTCTCTCTCCGCGCGAGGCGCGAGACGCGGTTGTTCGGTACCGGATGGCCGGAGACGGCAGTACGGCGACGACAGCGCGGAATGAAACGGCGTCTAGCTAGCCAGCTAACGCAACACGATTCACAAAGTCTTGAAAGTAAATAGAGAACGACTGCAAAAGGAACGAACGAGCGAACGAATGAAGGAAAGAAGCGAAGAACACAGAAGGCCGACGGGGTTGGGTCATCGTCTGCTTCCACCGTTCGCAACAAAAAGCAGAGGCGAAAATCTATTAAAGGTGATCTCGAGAGAAAGAAAGAGAGAGAGAGAGAGAGAGAGAAAAAGAGGGCAAAAGGGGAAGAGGATTGCGAGAGATCTCCCCAAATCCGTTTCTCTTTCCCGTTTCTACGTCTCCTTGTCTTGGCTAAAATGGCTTTGCGCGGTAGCGGGTCTCGAGCTTTTCAACGATGAACAACAACGAAAACTGATCCCCCAATTCCACTTAAAATTCCATGGTGGTCCGCCAAAAAGGCCAGCCAGGCAACACGTTTACGAGAGCGGAAGAGAGCCGAGCACTTAATTACCATCCCCGAAGTTATAATCTGTCGTAAAATCCGAATAACAGCGTCCAGTTTCTCAACTTTATCTAAATCCGTACGAAGCAAATTCTCATTTGCGTGTGAAAGAGAAACAGAGAAAAAGAGAGAGAAAGGATTGTTTAATTATAGATCGCACGTCGTAGAAAAAAGAGCCGCGCATCGAAAATGATCGTTACGTTTCAGCGCTTGTTTGCATTTCACATTTTATCGCCACATAGGCTGTTTTCCCATTAATATTAAACGTACAGACGCGCATTTCGACGTAAATATATGCTCGTTGAATCCGAAAATAGAAATATTTAATCGAATACTCGGTCTCTAAACGTAACATATTCGATTACACGTTACATCGTGTATCTCGTCGTAGGATCGCACGTGTCGTAATAACGTCGGGTCAATTCATCGACTCTCATACGCGGCACGCAATGCCGTATGTCGCGTATGCACGACAGCCGGACGGACACGAGCCGGACACGAGTATATATATCGGGGCGATATTCACCAGCGATGTCTGAACTGAATTCAGCGAACGCGTATATATCGTGAGACGGGGAGAGGTCAAGGTAGTCGCCGGCTTATATCACGAGGAATGAATATTCGTAGCCGGATGTGAGCCAGGAGTCGGCGCGCGTGTCTACGCCACATTCGTCAGGAGAAAGGGAAAAGGGGGGGGGGGGGTGCAAGGCGAATTCTAACGGGGCCCGCCGTCTAATATACTCATCCAACCCCCGATCCACGCCGGTCAGAAGTCCAGATAGGATCTCAGGTACACTAGTTATGCCACACTTCGAGAGAGAGACAACGTGATAGCCGCGTGATAAATTTGCGACTCGTTCCACGGAGTCTCGTATGAGCTATTCCTTGGCACGTTTCCTCCCTCGAGCCTCTCTCACCCTGCGCTGTCCCCTCGCTTCTCGTTCCAGCTATGGATTCCGCGCGAGCGAACGTGATTTATGACACTTTTTTTCCGTTATCGCGTGAAAAGATCCAGTCTGCGGATCGCATCGTTAGATCGAGGGTCAGTGTCATTCCACGAATGCATCGTCAGATGGAATATAGAAAGGAGAGGGGGGAGGGGGGAGTGGTCGCGTGTTCTCGGCGCATCTCCGATGTTGGCATTTACATTGTTCTATGTCGTTAATAGCGGATTTACACGGCTTACGCGAATCCGGTACTAGCTTAATTGCGGCGGCTGTTTTGCGAGAGCTTTGGGGAATATTTAGCAGAAGCCGCCGTAATAACGTAACCGTGTTACGTTTAATTGATTTATTTAGCTTAGTCAACTCGAGTAGTTTAGCAGCAGGCAATTAACGTAGTCTGCTTCGTTTCACACAATATTCGCCTTAATTCGCAGAACTATTTTCATAGAAATGTCTAAAAAATACCAATTTTATTTACATGTGACAGTTCCTCGGTTTGACCGAATAAATAAGGCTCCATGATATAACTAGTCCGAGAGAAAATGGCTACTCAGTTGATAAAACATTTTATCTGAAAATTTTCTCATATTGCTATTAGGAAGGTATGAGTATCTCTCTTTTAAGAATAATTCAAAAAATTTCGATAACTACAATTCCACGAGAATATTTAAACGCATAACGTTAACATATGTTAATGTTAAACCGATCCTGCACGTGTCACGCTAAATATTCATGCACAAAGAGACGAAATCATCGGCTTCGCGAAACCGTCTGCGAAGGTACAAACCCGGCGTGATCCGTAAGCACGTACCTATATTCAGCTCGCGCATCTAGGCACCTCCGGGTCCCAGAGTCCTTTCAATCCCACAGCCTCCTCCCCGTTGGAACAGAGTATAAAGTAGGAGGCAAATCGCGGAGGCGAAGCGATCAATTGTGTTGCGGAACTGCGGAGAACTGCCATTGTCGGCGGAAAGTTCGGAATTATACATTGGAAACTTGGAATGGAAGGAACGAAGGAAGAAAGGAAGGAAGGAAGGAAGGAAGGAAGGAAGGAAGGAAGGAAGGAAGGAAGGAAGGAAGGAAGGAAGGAAGGAAGGAAGGAAGGAAGGAAGGAAGGAAGGAAGGAAGGAAGGAAGGAAGGAAGGAAGGAAGGAAGGAAGGAAGGAAGGAAGGAAGGAAGGAAGGAAGGAAGGAAGGAAGGAAGGAAGGAAGGAAGGAAGGAAGGAAGGAAGGAAGGAAGGAAGGAAGGAAGGAAGGAAGGAAGGAAGGAAGGAAGGAAGGAAGGAAGGAAGGAAGGAAGGAAGGAAGGAAGGAAGGAAGGAAGGAAGGAAGGAAGGAAGGAAGGAAGGAAGGAAGGAAGGAAGGAAGGAAGGAAGGAAGGAAGGAAGGAAGGAAGGAAGGAAGGAAGGAAGGAAGGAAGGAAGGAAGGAAGGAAGGAAGGAAGGAAGGAAGGAAGGAAGGAAGGAAGGAAGGAAGGAAGGAAGGAAGGAAGGAAGGAAGGAAGGAAGGAAGGAAGGAAGGAAGGAAGGAAGGAAGGAAGGAAGGAAGGAAGGAAGGAAGGAAGGAAGGAAGGAAGGAAGGAAGGAAGGAAGGAAGGAAGGAAGGAAGGAAGGAAGGAAGGAAGGAAGGAAGGAAGGAAGGAAGGAAGGAAGGAAGGAAGGAAGGAAGGAAGGAAGGAAGGAAGGAAGGAAGGAAGGAAGGAAGGAAGGAAGGAAGGAAGGAAGGAAGGAAGGAAGGAAGGAAGGAAGGAAGGAAGGAAGGAAGGAAGGAAGGAAGGAAGGAAGGAAGGAAGGAAGGAAGGAAGGAAGGAAGGAAGGAAGGAAGGAAGGAAGGAAGGAAGGAAGGAAGGAAGGAAGGAAGGAAGGAAGGAAGGAAGGAAGGAAGGAAGGAAGGAAGGAAGGAAGGAAGGAAGGAAGCAACGGACGCGCGGGTAAAGAAGCACGAGGTGGGAGCAGGAAGAGAGAGAGGAAAGGAGGAAGGAAGGAGCAGGGTCCAGATTCGGTTGCCTTAGGTACCCAGTCGGATGCAGCCGATGTAGGTGCTTGCGGATCTCTCCTCCTCTCCCCGTTCTTCCATATACCACTTCCTTACCCCCTCCTCAACCCTCTCACACGACCGCGTCTTGGCAATTCCCTCAACTACTGCCGAGTCTTCCTATCTTTCCTTTCTCGTTTGAAGTTTTCGCTGGCGCTGGAAACGGCGCTACGTGGAATAAGAGACGGTTCCCGGCATGGCGAGGGCACGGCATGGCTTCGATTTAATTCGATGTTGATTCTGATTTAATTAACTACCGCCGATCGGTCGTAACGTCAGCCAGCGCCCGTAGATCGGCTCTCGAGGCTCGCGCCAATTCTTAATGGATGCTGGAGAATGTTCGTCGATCCCTCCCTCCTCCGCGTGTAACTTTTCGTTATTCGTTCTTGCCGACAGTAATGTCTAAGAGGGTTGTTTCGAGATAACGACATTTGTCTGGTTGTATAATAATATACTTGCGCGAAGCGCGGAGACGATATACATATACGTGTAGGAGTATGTTTGAGTTGTAATTCAAAGTTTCAGTCTGATTTCAGTATGTTTAGAACGGTTACATATTTAATCGTTTTCTTCACATCATAAGAGCAACAAGATTTTTATGAAATATGTATACGAAATGATAATATCAGATAGAAAAAATTAAATATATTATTAATTAATTATATTCTTGAATTGTTGTCTTTGGTATCGCTTAACTTGGTGCTTTTATAACGCGACAATTTTTTAACGACTTCCTTTCGTCGTCGAGGCGAAAGATTAAGCATCGTCCTCTCTTTCTAAGAATACCGTCGGATTTTTAAAATTCCATAAAATGTGGTACTGCAAAAATCCGAAAGAAAATTACTATGCATCGCTAAAATAACTATCTGCTGGAAAGGAAACGGCAAGAGCAGTTTTGTTTCAAGAGAGCTTAAGACGAACAGATGGTGCTCGTCTTCGTTAAGATTGTACTCTGAGAGCGCCTACGTTGTGAAGTGTTAGGAAGACTTCGTTCCGGCGAGTATTATACATTTCGCGTATGCTTTTGACCTAAATATATGCACGTATGAGTAGGCGCATTCGGAACGCCCATTCAGATAACGAGGAAACGTAATAACCACTTTGTCCATTTTCGTGCTGTATCAACAACGCCTATCCTCCGGCTTTTACCTCCCCCGCATCAATTTATACATCAAAAACACCCCCGTGTATCATCGGCGTACGCCCGCGTTATAGTATACATACCACCTCACCAACAGTACGCTGACACATCCACTCGCAGATACCAGGTCACCTTAGTGTTCCATTTTACTCAATCCGCATTGGTAACAGCAGACTTTATCAAGGTAATTGTAATACGAAATATAAATTTTTGGATATTTCTCGATATACAAAAAATCCTTTATTTAAAAGCTCTTTCTCTTTATCCAAATTAATATATTTTAATCGTTTAAGTTAGATATCAAACATATTTTTTCGTTAAACTAAATATTAATTTCATAATTATAACTGTAATATATAGCTTAAATTTATAAGGATATGGAAAATGATAAGAAAAACCTTATTACCCAAGTCAACATCGATAGCTTTCAAGCTATAATTAATAGTTAATAGTTACAAGGTCGTGGCAAGAACTAGACTATAGACTATATAGTTATAGCAAATATAATAAAACTTTATTCTGAAATCTATATATAATTAGAAACTTGAATAACCACTCGCAGGGAACAAGTAATAATACTGAATTTTTTTACGGAAAATCGATTTTAGATAAGAAATTAAAAGACGTATTGTGTGATGTATAATAGCTCTTTTTGTTCTAAGAATTCATTTAAACTTTTTACGTACGTAGTGATATTATAAAATATTAAATCTCTTGTTCAGGTATGTCTATAGATATCAGAGAAATAAAGTGATAGAAATATGTAGTATATATACTGGTAGGTACTTCAAGCAACCATTTCGAAACTCTTTTATTCGTGAAATGTCACGTATTCGAGACAGAAGATAAGAACGTTGTAGTTTAATTGTTCTCGAGACAGGAGACGACCCTCTATCTAAACAATCACCCGCAGTGCACTTTGCGCTCCAATTCGAATGTCGACTAAAGTACGAATCTGCTTGCGCGAGTTGAGACAATTAACGAAGGTTCAACGGGAAGATGGAGTTTACGGAATTAGGATCGTTACATTTTGCGAGAGAGAAGAAAAAGACCGACCGTCGTGATTGTGCCTTTCACATTTCCAAGTTTTATGGGCTACTAACGTATATAATCGGATAAATTATTATTATTCGTGTAAGAAGATCACATAAATTAAAATTTATCGTTGAATCAGTAATGAATTCGCATTGAGTTCGTAATTGATTCGAATTCAATCAGTCAATGAATTATCAAAGTAATTTTAACATTGTCTTGTATCGATCCATCTTTTCTCCCTTTTTTTGGCAAATCTAACATCACGACTGTTTCAAAGATAAATTGTCAGCGAGGCAGCGATCATTTTAGCAACACGTGGCGCATTATTGTTCCGTTAAAGTTCACCGTTTATGCTCGCATCGTTCGTGAAAGAGTAATTATCCAATTAGCCCGAGGCGGTTCGAAGAATGAACTAATGCAATAATCGCGTAAAACAGACGGGCAAGCGTGGCACAGGTCGAAGCCGATTTTAGCGGGCGCATAAGCGGTCGCTTTTCTATTAAAGTCACTTCACGACCCACGCGCAGGTTGAGCAACAATAGATAGATACAACAGGGCGGGTAGTCTGCCTCCGAGAGAATCGAGATAAAGGTCAGCCGAGCGTCGTCGCTCGACCGGGAGAAGGAATAAAACTAACGGCCATTAATCAGGCCTTAGTTGTCCCGGACGGCGCAGAAATAAGGGCGTCGCGCGAAATAAAGATCTCTTTTTCAGACGCTTTAAATCATGAGTTTATTTTCCGGGGTTCCGGGACGAAAAACTTTCTCTCTCTTTCTCTTTCTCTCTCTCCGCGCGAGGCGCGAGACGCGGTTGTTCGGTACCGGATGGCCGGAGACGGCAGTACGGCGACGACAGCGCGGAATGAAACGGCGTCTAGCTAGCCAGCTAACGCAACACGATTCACAAAGTCTTGAAAGTAAATAGAGAACGACTGCAAAAGGAACGAACGAGCGAACGAATGAAGGAAAGAAGCGAAGAACACAGAAGGGTTGGGTCGTTGGGTCATCGTCTGCTTCCACCGTTCGCAACAAAAAGCAGAGGCGAAAATCTATTAAAGGTGATCTCGAGAGAAAGAAAGAGAGAGAGAGAGAGAGAGAAAAAGAGGGCAAAAGGGGAAGGGGATTGCGAGAGATCTCCGCAAATCCGTTTCTCTTTCCCGTTTCTACGTCTTCTTGCCTTGGCTAAAATGGCTTTGCGCGGTAGCGGGTCTCGAGCTTTTCAACGATGAACAACAACGAAAACTGGGCTAAAGTGGACGAACAAAATCGGCGGCGCGATTGTTAACGTAATACTAACAAGGTTGAGATTTAATTTGGAGCGTCCCGGACGACACGCGTTGCCATTCAAGCGCTGTAACTTTGAAGAGGCGGTAGAATGCACGCGCAACCGCGCGAATAGCGCGAAGCGTGCTTCCTTCACGGATCGATGCCATTTGTTCATTAAGCGACGCTTTGCCCCGCGCACGGGATGTAGTTTCGTCTCTTTATGTTTGCAGATTTTCTTTTTCTACTTTTTTTTAACGCGACGCTGAAATTTTAATTGCTGTAATTGCATCGCGAAAGAGAGAAGGAGAGAGTTGTGTGAGCGGTTTTTATATTTAATATCTCGCGGATCTTATAGCTCTATATAAATTAGCTTTTTTCGCATTTCCATTTGAAAAATTTATAATTATTTATACATAAAAATAACTCATACTTTTCCCATAAAAATCTCGTTTATCGTGTTAAAAAAATAGAATTTTTCGTCATGTCGCGTTTGTATCCGGGCTTTGTGCGAAATTCATCTTTAGATTTTCATATTTCTAAAACCGCGCGAATAACAATTCTGCATAGATGATCTCAATCATCTCTTGTTCTCGTGCGTTTAGTCTAAAACTTTGTCAATTAGCATGAACGAGGATACACTTTCGCCATCGTAAAACATGCAATGACTTTTCGTGCACAGCGCCATGAAATAGAGCCTTCTCTCGTTGCTCGAGGAATACGCAAGTTGACCCAATTCAAATTCGAGATTGACACCGTCGCGCCAACGGGTCCCAGGTGGCGATGTCATTTCGCTCAGGCAACTCGCGATTGGCTCAAATTTTAGTTTAACCGACTTATTAGCGACCTCCATGTGTCTTAGCGGCCGGAAACGTTCGGCGAAACGTGCGGTGACCCTTACACCTGGGACACAATTAGTCACAATCTACCTTAGTTATGACTTATTCGCCGGGCGCGCAAATTACTTAACTTGGTCAGCTTATGCGGGAGAGTTGCCGTCCCCGCCTCTTGCCTTCTTCCCTTCTCGCGGTTCCCCCGTCTCGGAACTTCAAGCTTGACTTTATCATCCGTCGTAGATTCTCATTAGCCGGTACGTCGTCTCCGTCGTCGTCGATGTCCGTTGTTGTCTTAGCCGAGTGAGGTCATTGTGAGGTCTTTGTAAGTGGTAGGATCTATTGCGGTGCGTTAATTTGCACGGATAATCATTGTAGACGGGACAATATATTCTCGAAAATACGTCAAACTTCGCCTAAGGAAATCGAGCTAATACATTCGAAGCGTGTTATTAATTAACGCGTCTCTTCAATATCGCGTATCGGCGGTGCTATCGAAAGAGAGACGCGAAGCGTCGCAGCTCATTGAAGCGAGGCGGAGAATTCGTTAAGGTCCGAATGATACTATCCCAAGCGCGTCACGGAAAAGTGGATTATCGACTCGTCACAGAAACCCCTGCAGCCTCCCACCTGGTGGTGCAATGAACTACCGGACGCTCGGACACTTCGCGGTGTTTAGTTCCTCCCGCAGTAACCCACATTCTCATCGACGTAGAACCAGTCTCTCTGACTTTTATCGATCGTCGTGAGAAGGAACGTCGTGCGCGTCGTCCTAGGGAGAGCGCGTCGCCGATGTAAGCCACGATGAGACAGCGCTCGTGCGAGATAACGGAATCGCCGCCAGCGAGATCGGACTCGTAACGTGACGTTAAGTCGGACGTGTTAGTGACGAGCTTAAAACAGAACGATTCCTGGAAGCGACCGGCATTTAGATGTAATTGCTGTCGGCTTCTCGTCACTCCGCCGTCTTCCTCTCTTTCTCCTTCTCTCTCTTTCCTCGATATACCTACGTTTAGAGCATCAAGAAGACTCCCTAGCCCGCGAGAGAGGCGGAGGACGCTTAAAACCGAGTTATTATCTTTTCGACACGCTTTCGTAATATCCGTGCGTGGATTTATGCGTAAGTTAAATTTATGTATTGCATGTAGAGGGAGGTGGTACGCGCGCGCGCGTCAGGTAATTTCTCCAGCCTCATGTTTGCCGAGTTCGTGATGCCTCCGGGGTAAGGTGTAGATTTATACTCGTTCTCCCAGCGCTAGCTTTTGTTCTCGAATTGATGCGTTTTCCTTGAACGGGCACGTTAACCTTTATGCTTTTTGCGTTAGATGTGTAAAGTACAAGAAGAGAATGCACGCGCGAGATTCACTTATTTTCTCAAACTTGTTGTACTTAATTCTTTCGAACAGACTAAACTCTTCTTTGATTCGTGTAATTTTATAAAGTTTAGTTTTAAACGAGAGATTTACACACGTACGTTGAAAAAAATAATATATCTATATAATGTTCTGTATGAGATTAAAAGTTAATTTAAATAATTCTTGAAAAGAAATATATATAAAATATGCATGTACACGTTTATTTTAAAAATATAATATTGAATTGCTTAACTCTAGATTAGACTTTCAAATTTTTATTTCAAAAATTTCGAGATAGTATTTAAAATTTAAAATCGACACCTACATTATAAGATTACGCTCAGTTATTTCCATATCGATCAAATGCGTTAACGCGTGCGCTAGCTGCAAACTGGGATAATCCATCGCATAAATGTTTCGCGGCCCAGAATTAAAAGTTCCATTTATGCTCTCATCATACTGAAGTTCGTTTACAGAGTGCCATTCAGCAGGTTCTAGGCGCGCGCGATATGCATTTATAATACAGAAGATAACTACGGTACTTCAGAAGTTCTTGACCCCAAATAGAACCAAGACTTCGCGCTCGCGATGGTTAAGCCCTAAGTAAAGTTTAATGCGTATCCTTAACTTGCGGACGCGGACCGTGGGACAGACGGTACGGCATATCTCGGGATGAGGAGACGTCGACAAAATTCCCCTTTGTACGTGAGTAAACGCGCCGCTGCAGGCGAACCTTTTATAGCGCTATTCCCCGATTTT
Organism: Formica exsecta; assembly: GCF_003651465.1. Classification (NCBI taxonomy): domain Eukaryota; kingdom Metazoa; phylum Arthropoda; class Insecta; order Hymenoptera; family Formicidae; genus Formica; species Formica exsecta. The sequence goes on along the minus strand of NW_021848439.1, from coordinate 1,568,370 downwards.
TACGATATCATCGAAGGGGGCATTCATTCGTCCCGCTCGCGTTACCGAGACGCAGATGAGAAATGGGTATTTCGCGACGAAAAAGCACGTGCCGATAGCTAGACAAGTCAACGATCCAAAGCGCGCGCGCGCGCATAAAGTGCATTTCCCACCCTTCGATATCTATTTTACGAGCCTGAATGCGGGCGACGTTTACTTCTCTCTTTCACGAATCCTAAAAGACGGTAAATAAGGCGAAATATTTCGAAACCGAATATCATAAAGCGATCGCGAAGGAACATTTAGCGCATAGAGAAACGACGCTTTTCGCTTGGGCGAATTATGTTTATTGCCGAATAACGGCAGAGTTAGAGTTTCGGGCCGCGAAAAGGCGGAGTTCGATCACTGAAAAGCGTCGCGGATTGCCTCTGCTACTGGCGGCGTCTTACATCTCCCGTTGCGGATCGAATAACGTCCGGCAACTTTTTCTCGCCGACCGTCTCGCGCTATATCTGTTTGAGTAATGAATCATTCATAAGTCTCAAACCCCCCGAGCGTCGGAAACTTTATTTCGCGATATCCATGTTGCGCGGTCGCTTGTTGGTTTTATCGCGATAATAGCTTGGCGTATAACTACACCACCGTTAATTCGCGTTAATCCGAATTTCAAATCTCAGAGAAAATCATGGATTACTCTTTAACTTTTCCTTTCGGTGCTCCGGAGTTCTTTCGGTAAAGTTTTGAATACATTTATCTGCGACTCTTTCTCTCTCTCTCTCTCTCTTTCTTACGAAGACTTGTAATTGTATGCTAATAAATTCTCATTGAAATTAAATGAAAAAAATTGTCGATATATTGCAAAATGTATTCCATTAATTTAATTGCGCAATCAATATATATCTTGAAAATTATTATGAAAATAATTTATAAATAATGCTTTCGAACGCGGGAGAAAATACTTTATGTTTTTATACGTGTCTCTTTTCTGGTACATGGCTACAAAGTAAAACCACAGTGATGCATCTATATAGCAGAGTGTATACTACTCTTTTCAAACATATTTTCGTTGACGATCTGCAGCATCGTGAAAAATCGAGTTAGACTGCTGACTTCGGGGTCACCCGGTGCGCCCCCATAAAGACATTATTAATGCAAACCAATCCCGGTGCGGCGCAGAACGAATTGCCTCTATAAAATGTAATTTCGGAAGAGTTCCGATACTAAATTTTGGATAACAGCGCTCCACGAATATTCTCATTCTCCAAATGTAACGGTTCTTCTGATGATACTCTCAGAAAAGCGGACTGTGAAATCATTTTTGTAAAATTCGAATTCGATTATCCGACATCGTGTTCGCATTAATATGCGCTCTGTTTTATTTAATTGAATTTTGTATTATTGTACATCTCAATATTTTATAAAGCTGATGGTGTGTTTACGAAGAAAAATATTTTCATTTTATAATCGATTTAACGATTTAAATTGATTGCATTTTTGAGTTTATTAAGAGATCTTGATAAATAAAAAAATAAAGAAACTTGATACATGTGTATGTAATATATGAAATATATGAAATTCTCAAATATAAAGCTTTAATTAGAGTTTTAATCCGATAACCTATAATTTCACAGAATAGCAAAGTATAATTATATCTCATAACAAACAATAAATATAATATCTTACAACCACGTTTCCGCTCGGAAACGTCACGTAGCGTGGACATCCCATGTATTTATTCGCGCAACGTGTTGTTCATAAAAACAGGATGTTATTTGAGCTACAGACGCGATAAAGTGAGATTTTCAGTTTCGATAGCGCAAGCAGCGGGATTATCAACTATCCACCTTATCGCGGCTCCTGCACGAATGTTTGCCTTCCATATCTCTCTCCCTCTGACTTCTCGAATTTTTCTTTCATTTCCAGGTTGGCTCGTGCGCCCCCGCGAGCGATTTAACGAAAAAGAGAGAAAAAAGAAATTCGCTTAAATAAAAATATCTGGAAACGATTCTTATTCCGGTCGCGGCCGGCGCGAGTTACCGAAATGCGCTCGCGCTCGAGATGGTAAGAAAATAAAAAACGATTGCGCAACATACGCTGCCACGATTGACTGTAGCGTTTTGCAGAGGGAAACACGACGCGGCGATAACTTTGCTCCACATAGCCGACTTGGAGATAGCGCGATGAAGTTATATTTATACACGCTGTTGTAAAATTCTTATAAGCGCGCGGATAGAAGCCGATTGGATCTCACGATTCATCTGACGTCACGATGTATATATCCTATCTGTACTCACCTAGCATACGTGCTCCCCAGCGTGTATTCATATTTAACTTCCGACATTGTTAATTTCCTTTGCGAAACGATCCACATGCGTCGGTTCGCATGGATCGTATAGGAGAAACTTACGTTACGTGTGTGCGATCCGTTCAAGAATGTATCCTAGCTAGATATAGAAATAATGCAAGTCAATCTCTCGTCTAATAAATGAATTAATCTGAAAAGATGTTAATTTTTATCTTGTTTCCGTGGCGAGCAAACTAATTTGACAATAATTCCACCCCGGCACGATCTAAAATTTTTCCAACGACGCGACCGAGCGTTCACTCTCATTTCTTCTCATCAGACACGCTCAAGTGAACCTTACCCCGCGCTGGTTCTCCAAGCCATCTTCGCACCGCTGCAGGGGCGACATTACGTCACGGGCTTTTTGAAACTAGGCGGAAAGGGCGCGATCGATGAATTTCGTAACGGCAAATTTCCGCGGCTAAAGCCCGACGTCGCGAATATGGGGGTTTACTCGGAGGGGGCATCGGAGAAGAGGGGGAGAGGAGAGCCCGATGGGTGGCGAGCCAGGGGTGAAGGGAGTGGACCCGTTGGGGGAGTAGGTGGCTCGTGAGTGAGGACGAAATCAATAGCGCCGTCGGGTTCATAGCGCCGCGCAGGAAGCGCGCCGTAGAGAAAAGGGACAAATGTAAATAAATTTAAATCAGAGCGGCGGCACACACATATACACGAACATATACACTCGTACACACGCATGCATACGTTATATATATATATACACACACACACATACAGAAGCGTGGGATAGGGAAACGGAGGTACCCCCGTCGACGCCGCCGTTGCCGCCGCTAAACCCACCAAGCGGATTACCCGGTAGCGAGAGCCATAGGAAATTCGCTTTAATCAGCAAAGAGTTGAAAATCTCGCCGTCGTTCCCCTCGAGCCCCTCTCTCCGTTCTCACCGCTCTTTCCATCCTCCCGCGACACCCCGTGAAATATCGCGACGGCGACGACGCGACGACGAGAGACAATCGCGAACCTCGGCGAAAATCGGCGCGCGCTCTGTCTCCGCCTCGTTAATGCGCGGAGATCCGGATCCGCCGGATCTGGTTTCTTTTGATCAATCTTCCTACCAGACCATGCCGCGCACCCGGTACCATGTCGTACGGATTCAAAGTCCCGGCTTGTGTCTCCCGATTATCGGAA
>NW_021848439.1:1539494-1564532 GCF_003651465.1 Formica exsecta | reverse complement strand
GAAGAGTGAGTCAGGACTGGGGGACTGTTCGTTCGCCGGCGTCAATTTCGATTGTTAATCAAATGCTTCATGTTTTCATTAATTCTCGGTAATTAAGGTTTTAGTTTACTTTCTCTGAGTATTGTATTCGTTATAAAAATCCTCACTTTTATACGTAAATTATTCGGAAAAAAATCTTGTAATATTAAGAATAAAATCAATACATTTATCGGAAGTTACAATTTCAGAAATATATGTAATTATAACTATCGCGAAGACATGGCAATTCTGAATGACAATCTACATTTAAAAAAATATTCTCTGTATCTCCTGCTTGTCCACAATTAATTATATTTTACTTTCGCTCTGCATCGTATATTTATTATACGTATTGTAACGTTTAAATTTTCACGTGAATCTCATGTCTCTTATTTCAATCGAAGCCGACGCTGTTGATCCTTGAACGAGTAAATATTACACGGATAACGAATAACACAAGGGGAGAGTAAAAATGCAGTCCACGTCAAAGAACCGAGGATCGTACGTGCTAGATGAATTTTGTGTTTTAAACCAGTTTCACTCGATATTCCACACATCCCCTATATACGGGCCCCGCTGTAACTTTATCGCGATATGTACTATTATTGTGTTCCATTGTCACCTCTTGCAGTTTTACCGAACTAAATTATTGGGTCGTTTTCCGTGGCTGTTTTCGGTTTTTGATCCTTGACCCGCGAGATAATCAAACAATGAATGTAATCTGATAATTGATCTTTAGCAACGCGTACGTATTTATACTGTACGTGCAAAATAAACATTTGATGCAGATTCAGAGCACGATGAAATGAAATTAGATTTTTTTTTTTTTGCATCAGAGAAATAGAGATAGAGAAAGAGAGAGAAGCGGAAAATGGAGAATAGAGGGAATAATTTTATTCCAATATAAACATAAGTTATGCAAACATTCAAACAATGCCGAAAAATTAATCAGTAAACAATACAAGAAAATTTCCTGTATATAAAATCTACAGTTAATAAATTTTTTAGATATTAATTAACGCACAGAAAAAGATAGAAATTATTAAATTTTACATTATAATACAAATTTTACAGTCGGGAATATTTAATAATAATTGAATACAAGGAATCAATATATATTTTTCATTTCTAATACATTTTTAAATATCATCCATTTATTCTACTTACCACACGAATATTCAAGTGATAAATTTCTAATGGATTAAGTTATAGAGAGGACATGCTATTCCGCGGATAAATTCGCATACGCACACACTTGCGTAAGCAGCGTTCCATTTAAATTTCCGGCCACGAATTAAGAGTTAAACAGATAAAAGCGGATTGCGATGGAGATTTAGGAATGTTTTAATCCGCCGGAACCGCCTCCGTAGGATATGTGGAATTGAATATTTAAACGACACAGCATATATACACGAAGGGTTAATCCGATTTCAAAAATATTTCACATGAAGATATTTCGGAGCTTACAGAACACCGGGAATTCTTACATTAAGCAGCGCGTTTCGTATTTCTTAAACGCATTTCTATTTCGAAAGCATTCCCTTTGCACTATCTCCTTGCTCTGTGCAAGGTCAATCGTTTCGTATCTTTTTACGGAAGCGACGAAAAAGAAATCTCATATTCTCACTATCGGGTCTCGATCCGATAACAGTTATGCTCAGAGTGTCGTTATGGAATAAAAGACTTGCGCGGGGGAAATCGTAGGGGAGCTGAATGAAAATTTCGATATGAATGCGCGAAAATATCTGGATCGCGTTGCCGGTCGTCTTGTCTTCTCTTTCGAAATTGACGGCTGAGAGACGTATAAAAATGGTAGCTGGCCCGTTATTCACGAGTCCGTAAGAACCGCGAACCGCTCTCGCTCTCTCTTCTTTTTCCCCTCTCTTTTCAGCTCCTTCTCCCTCCTTCCCTATCCTCAGTCTATGGCCTACGCCCGGCTTTCAACCCCCCTCGTGCCATTTTCCCGGCAACATAACGACTACTTGCTGACGTGATAATAAATTCCGCTCGTTCCTCTCGTGGCCTACCCTCTGACACCCTCTCCATATCCCCCTAACATTTTCCACTCCACACCCCGACGATCGTTTACCGCCGCTCTCGCAGGTGTCTTTCCCTCTGTTCTATTTGCACTCCGCTATTTTCCAATTAAATAATTTTCTAGCCAGTCATCGCTAGAATGTATCGCCGTAATTTGCCCCACATGGCAATCGTGTCTCTATTTCAGATCGAGATTGTAACTTACTGCTGCATGCGATTCCTGTAATTCCCAACAATCCACGATCCATTGCGATAGTCGAGATCGCCGTTACTTCACGACTCTCTATTCTAGTTAAGGAGCCAATGAATCCCGCATCGGTTAATTTAGATTAGTTCAATTTCCGATCTCCGTGTGCAGTTGCGACCGTGGAAACGTATGGCAATTAACGTAAGATAGAGTTTTTCGTATTTATAGCTTCGAAAAATCGAACCAATCGAACCGGAATTCGGGGTCTCTGTTCTATGTAACCATCGTGGATGAAATACGCGATTCTCCACTTTGCATTTATATACATGGCGTTTATAAATAACCTTCGGTGGAGGAACTTCGGTTTGTGTGCAAAAGTCTCGATGTACCGGGCGGGCGCGAGCGATCGAGTTTTTCAACGGGGGTTCCATTGCGCCGTCGAGGGACGATTTTTCATCTGGCAAATTGCCGCGCGGAGCGTGGAACCGTAGAATTTACGCGCGCGTTTCGTATCGGTAGGCGCGCGGGTGCGCGCACTCCTTTTAAAGGGCGAAGTACCAATATCGGATTTCCATTTTCCCGCGAGAGCCAGACCGCCTGGCGTGCCCTTCGGTTTTTATTCACGAATACACACGGCGCGGCGGTGGTAGATATGAAAAAAAAAAAAAAAGAAAGAAAGAAAAGCACGAACGAGAGAAGGTACAGACGGGTTCGAGGAGCCAGCAACCATCGGTGAGGTTACGCCACGGAAAGGCGATAGGTAGATAGAGAGGACGAGGTTAAGAACGACAGAGACGAGAGAAAGAGAGAACATGAGGGAGTGAAAGGCAAAAACTCCGAGGCATTAGAATACCTTATCCTCCACCCGGGGTGGTCGAATGCAGAAGAGTGAAAGGAGTCGCTGCTGGTAGTAGAGAGATTGTAGGAGAGGGGAGGGAGGGAGGGAACGGGAGATGGCGCAGCCCCAGGGATTGCACTACCGTAGGCCCTCTCCACGGTTTCACAACCCTCTTTTCACTCCGGCGCAGCGCCGCGACGTAGAGAGTCGTGAAAGAAAAAAAAAACACCAGGAAGAAAGGAGAAGATGAATAATCAAATACCCGTTTTGAGAGCGCACGTTGGCGGGGCGAGAGTTTCATTCACCCACGGGGTTAATCAGACGTCTGGAGGAAACACATTATAAATAATTGTTTCCGACTTGGCTCGAGCCACGCAAAGTGTAAAGGCGCACGAGTATAAAAGGAATTCGACAGAAACATTTCGCAAAATCTCCCTGCCGGGCTAAAAAACGAGAGAAAGAAATACACAATTAAACGAGAATGTAATATCGAAGGGGATGATGCCGGATTTCATTCGATGTGTATACGCACGTGAAATTTTTTGACCATTTATTGTTCTGGCAGACATCTGTATATATTTTTTAAATACATGTATTTAAAAGTTCTTTAAGCTATTTAGAGTTTTTTTTTGCCGAAATTTCTATTTAATATATTATCGATATTTTAATTCCTACAAAATCCAATTACAATGGCCTGAGCAAAATTTGATTCTACGCCTTTTGTTCATGTCCGTTAATTTGATTAATTTGGTTAACTCTTGCGAAGAAAAATTTCATTAATAATTATGATCGATAATGCAATTATATAGTTCGTGACATGATTAGTACCCGCGCGCTCGTGTTAAACGTGCCGGAACGAATGCTAGAGCGTACATTTATCTCTCTCAATACTCTGAATAATCGAGTTAATCAAATCTTTTTTTTTGCGGGAAATGTCTAACTATTAATAAAATCGCCACGTATAATGAGAATAACGTGTAATTAAAATGTAATTAATTGTCACTCGTTCTCTGCTTGATAGTGCAAAAAAAAAAAATGCCGAGCGTAGCCGCTAAATGCGAGCTGAATATTCATCTCGGGGCGCTACGGATAATCGAGTGGAGTGTAAGAGATGGTTCGTTCCAGACTCAGGCTCGAGAGGGTTTCTTCTCGTATAACCATAATTTTTACGATGCGTCGTAAAAAAAATTCCTCGATACCATTTCGAGCGCGAAAGTAAAATTCGCCATCAAAAATCGGGCAAACACGCCGTGAAGATCGCGAGGCAATGGTGATTTTCCGGTATCTGAAGTCGATAATTTTCGGTATGGGGACGTAGGGACGTAGATAAAGTAAAGTTAAGGGATCTAACTTTTCCTCTTTCTACTCTACGCGATATGTAATCTCTTATAAGATTGACGAATATATCTTTGAAGAGATAATCATTCTTGTTATAAAAATCTATAACTTAATAAAAATTTGATAGAACTTGTTTGATAAAACTTAATAGAAACTTAATAAAATTAAAAAGCCCAAATAATATAATATAATATAAACACATATATATTCTTGTACATTTATATGCACATAAATATTTTATTGAAAAGAAATAGAATTTTTCTTAGTATCTACGAATAAAGGAGACGTATAAGCTTTATAAATTTAAAATACCGGATTTTTTTGTTACCAAGCTTTCGAGGTTTAAAGCTCGTTAGTTTCTATACATATAGATCCGTTCCTGATCGCGGGTACTGAATCTTTCGCGAGCAAACAAAAAAGTAATGGAAACGAAAGAGCCTTAGTAAAAATTCAATGGCGGGGTTTGTCGAATGTCTTCGTCGGATGTGAAAAAATGCATGATGCCGCGGAAGAAATAAATAACCACCGACTCCTTTCTTCGAAACGTAATTTAGATAGTAGAAGAAGACCGGGCAGACAACTACGTGGCGTTCATTTTGCTCCGGTATTCGCGAGAACTCATTTCTCGAAGGAAACGGTGGGAAAATAAGGGGCCATTATTTCCGAGATGGTTATTCAATGGCATTCAATTACCGCGTGGATCTTACGTTTTATGTGAATATCATGCTTTGATGCCGGTCATGCACTTAACGACCTCGACATTTCATGTTGGCGAACTTTGCACGTGTATATGATTTATAAGACAACAGTTTAGGAAGAAGATTTCTCCTTCTCTATAAAAATGTCGAAGAATAATAATTATACAAATATAATTATTATTACAGATCGTATTTGTAATATATGTATAATAAAACTATATTGTATTTTTTTACAATTTGAATTTCGCACAGGTTAATTGTATGTGCTTTCTTTTCTTTCTATATATTTTAATTTATCAAAAATCTAATTTTTTAGAACAATAAAATATCGCACGATAAATATCATATATAAAAAGGTCACAAGTTAATATTTGAAATTCAAATATTATTATTATTATACCATACAAGTTCTATTATATATTCCTGAGTTCTATTATTCCAAGAGCTATTATCCTTCTTTAAGTATCATGACTCTACGTATCATTTGTATGAAATTACGATTATTAATGTCACTGAAACCCTTGCAAATAGCCATTTCCGCAGACATGAAATCGCGCGGCATTGAATCGTTCATAGCGTTTCTCGAAATGTTTTATTTTCCTTGAGTCTGACCATTATGCAGATAACCGGCTGCTGTCGCGCAATTGAAAAATATCGCCCCTGAAGTTATCTGGCACGAGCCAACAGTCTGCGCGATATAGGTTTTGTCGGCCCTGGTAGATAATCGGACGCCATCGAGCCTTTGCGTCTCGGTGGGTGCCGGCTTTTTCTCATTTTTCGCGCTCGTCCCCATTCTTTTCCTTCTTCTTTATTATAACGATAACGGCCCGACGAAGAGATGCGGTTAATATGAAGTATCGGCAATGAAAGGTTGAGAGGAGAGGGTGAGGGAAGAGAGTACGGTGGTAAAGAGCGAGATAGAAAGAGAGGAAAAGAGAGAGAGGGTATCTATCTACTAGCATGAAACGGAGTTTGGAAAATGGAGAGAAGCAAGACCGAATGAACAGAATGGAGGGAGAAAGAGAAAGAGAAAGAGAGAGAGAGAGAGTAGATATCCCAGGGGAGAGAGCCGTTGCTGCGAGGGTTTCGAAGGCCAAAGTCTCGAGTACCAAAGTCTACCCATCCCCTCCACCTTTAGATATGGCCTGCCGTCCACACACACACACAATCTTTACAATCCCTCGACTACCCACGATCCCCTTCGGATTTTCACTAATTAATTGTTCATTTTGCTCCGGTATTCGCGAGAACTCATTTCTCGAAGGAAACGGTGGGAAAATAAGGGGCCATTATTTCCGAGATGGTTATTCAATGGCATTCAATTACCGCGTGGATCTTACGTTTTATGTGAATATCATGCTTTGATGCCGGTCATGCACTTAACGACCTCGACATTTCATGTTGGCGAACTTTGCACGTGTATATGATTTATAAGACAACAGTTTAGGAAGAAGATTTCTCCTTCTCTATAAAAATGTCGAAGAATAATAATTATACAAATATAATTATTATTACAGATCGTATTTGTAATATATGTATAATAAAACTATATTGTATTTTTTTACAATTTGAATTTCGCACAGGTTAATTGTATGTGCTTTCTTTTCTTTCTATATATTTTTATTTATCAAAAATCTAATTTTTTAGAACAATAAAATATCGCACGATAAATATCATATATAAAAAGGTCACAAGTTAATATTTGAAATTCAAATATTATTATTATTATACCATACAAGTTCTATTATATATTCCTGAGTTCTATTATTCCAAGAGCTATTATCCTTCTTTAAGTATCATGACTCTACGTATCATTTGTATGAAATTACGATTATTAATGTCACTGAAACCCTTGCAAATAGCCATTTCCGCAGACATGAAATCGCGCGGCATTGAATCGTTCATAGCGTTTCTCGAAATGTTTTATTTTCCTTTAGTCTGACCATTATGCAGATAACCGGCTGCTGTCGCGCAATTGAAAAATATCGCCCCTGAAGTTATCTGGCACGAGCCAACAGTCTGCGCGATATAGGTTTTGTCGGCCCTGGTAGATAATCGGACGCCATCGAGCCTTTGCGTCTCGGTGGGTGCCGGCTTTTTCTCATTTTTCGCGCTCGTCCCCATTCTTTTCCTTCTTCTTTATTATAACGATAACGGCCCGACGAAGAGATGCGGTTAATATGAAGTATCGGCAATGAAAGGTTGGGAGGAGAGGGTGAGGGAAGAGAGTACGGTGGTAAAGAGCGAGATAGAAAGAGAGGAAAAGAGAGAGAGGGTATCTATCTACTAGCATGAAACGGAGTTTGGAAAATGGAGAGAAGCAAGACCGAATGAACAGAATGGAGGGAGAAAGAGAAAGAGAGAGAGAGAGAGAGTAGATATCCCAGGGGATTGCTGCGTTGCTGCGAGGGTTTCGAAGGCCAAAGTCTCGAGTACCAAAGTCTACCCATCCCCTCCACCTTTAGATATGGCCTGCCGTCCCACACACACACACACACACACACACACACACAAAATCTTTACAATCCCTCGACTACCCACGATCCCCTTCGGATTTTCACTAATTAATTTCTCGAATTCGCGCGCGAGTTGTCTTGAATTTGTTAGGGGTGTCTGAGAGCGAATCCACCAATCAGTTTGCAAATCGAACCATCGTAAATGAATAAGATATTTGCTAATGACTCACTCATTGTAATCCCTCAATCCTCAATCGTTCATTTTTGAAAGCAGCCGATCAGCCATTTGTGAACTTACCTGAAACAAGAAGAAAATCATAAATTAGAAATATAGAATATAATCTTCTGTTTTTACAACTTACAAATATCGCTTTTTAGAATTTTTGTTTTAATTTAATTGATAGAAACAAAAATTCTATTCAATTTACCGGAATAACTTTCGTATAAGATTTTACGAATCTTCGGATAAAACGATTTATTTAGATTTACAATATGACTTCTCGTCCCGCGAAGACATCGCAGGATACGGGAATATTAATACGTCGATCTCGTTGGTATGTTACTTGCGCGAGCGACATTCGTTCGTAAATGCCGGCTGTTAATTCGGTAGATCATGACGATACAACTTGTCCCATTATGGCCGATAAAACAACAGCATTTGGCGTGTTTATGGCTTGCGCCAAATTCCGTTACATCATCGTAGTACATAAACCGCCGGCGCACGCCGGAAATTACACGATGGCGCCGAACAAAGTACGCAATTAAAGTCATGGTCATTCGAGCCGATCGAAAGCCCATTTGCTCCTGGTAACGCGAAGCCATCGTCGAAAATCCCATTTTTCCCCCGCATTTTCACCATCGTTTTATGGCAATTCTCGCGATGTGCCATCCCCGCGGTGCACTTCGCAGTTTTCATGTGTTCAAAAAAAAAAAAAAAAGGCGAAAAATAAAACAACAAAAAGGGGTGCGCCAGACTCGTCCGACCCGGCCGACCGCCGAGAGAGGGGAGGGGAAAAGAGCGACCGCTGTGCAGAGGTCAAATTACGGAGCGGCGTGAACGGAATAATTGAAAGGCATCCTGTCACGAGGAGAGTAAAGGGCCGAGCCAAGTGCAAATTGAACCAGGAGGATGCTAGAGCCAGAGCGCGTTGAGCGCGCCTATCTGTTTCCGGTGGCCGCGTGCCCGAAACGAAGATGAAAGCGAAATCATTAGATCGTCAAAGTGACATAGCTTGACTTTGTGTGTTTGCGGAACGGAGAAAAAAAGAAATTGATGGATTTGGTAAATGTCACGCATAAAAATATGGGATTTATTTTGCTCCCAGAAATTTCAATCTAAAGTAATTAATTTTTTTTAACTTTAAGGAAAAGGATCAAAAGTAAAATCCCACGTACGTGTCTCGGAAATTATATTTTAATTATACATATACATTTATATATAGTGCATGCTTTTTAAGCATTTCTCTGTGTAGAGAGATTGCTATTATATTCTCGAAATGCAGAAAATACTAGCGAGCGGTATCTACGTTGAAGTATACATGCTACTGATTATTACGCGGAGTAACGGCGGCGCCGTCGGGGTTTCGTCGCCATCATAACGAAATCCCGGAGATTTTTTTCACACTCGACGCCCACGGCTCGCCCCTTCCCGTTAAGCGGATATTATTATCTCCACTCGTTTCTTCTTCTCGCGCTTCTCTCTCGCTATCGCCCGTTTTTTCCCATTGCGACGAACTGCACGCTCTCGCGTTGATGCCGTTTTGCGCCGACTAAGATTCTAATTAAAAAATTAGCGTTAATTATACGATGGACACGGTGCGCGTGCAGTGTGACACGTCGCGTGCGATAGTTGCCAGTATACAGGAAAAGAGATTGTCCAGGCGAAAAACTCTCGACAAACGCATTTTAATCAACGCTTCGTTGGTCTTGCCTCGCTCCTATGTTGTGTGTAGAGAGACGTAGGACGCACGAAAGATAAGAGGATTCTCTCATTGCTCTCATGCCGCGAATTTCCGACGGATTTTCGTTTTCTCTTCGTTTTCATCTCTTTACAGCAGATTATGCTGATGCATGTATGTATATTAATATATGGCTCCATATATCGAATAATAATGATACGTTAAATTAATATCGTGTATAAAAGAATTCTTTTTTAGATAATTTTATGGCAATTAATATAAACTAAATCATATTTAAATATAAAACTAAATCAATTTTTTATAATCACTATACAATCATTATCTTAAAGATTTTCAGAATTTTGATACTTACATATAAAGTTATAAGAACACAGTAATAAATTCCGTATCTTTTGCTCTCGCCGTTCGTGCATTAGAGCGATATATTATAGAACTAATATTTTCATTGAGTATCTACGTTTATCCTTCCGAGTCATTAATTACCACAACGAGCTTACGCTAGGTAGGTATCGATCGACGAAGGAAAGCCCTGATAAGCTCGGCGTGACCGACTTGGGGCGACGACGTTCCGGCAATCGCTCTAGACGCCTAAGGACGAGGGTAGAGACGGATCTCCAAGGCTAGGCATGGAACAAAAAGATCCATCTCCGCGTGATCCTAATTTAGCGCGCGCTACAACGTCGAACGTGAATTCTCGCACCTCCTTTGTCGACGCGACTGTGCCATTGACGAGAAAAAAAATCGGTTTGACCGTTCTGATAACTGGAGAAGACAGATTAATGGAAATTCTGTGTGGAAACTAGCCGGCAAATTTTTCTCTGTGTCCACAACGCAGGTTATTACACCTGAATTAAAAAGGTTCGATCAGCGACGTCATGGCCGAACAATAACTCACCTTTCCAGTCATGTCGTCGACGCAAATGCACTGGCGTCGTTCTATTGCTCGTCTCGATCAGCGAACGTAACGTGCATACATCGTAGTATATACGCAGTTTGCCGTTGTATTCGATGTTCATTTCGAAAGCCATCGCATACGATTCGCGGGTCAATCATGACGAGTTGGTGTTTATTATCGTTTTAGGACGCAATTTAATTTTCTTCAACCACACACGAACGGCGATCTTTATGGCGCGGCTTGTATTTTAGGACTAATCAAAAATAAAAAAATTAAAATAATTTTTTTCAGCATGCGTTTTAATATTGTATTAAAAATGACATTTGCTCGTAGCGTTTTACAATTGCTTTACATTGTCTTTTGGCATAAAAATCATAAAGTTAATTTTTTTTTATTGTTAACCTTTCGATTAATTTTTTAATTATTGCAAAGGTATGTAAAAATATGTTAATTATGTTTTTTTTTTTTCTATACGGAAGATTAATCAAAGCATCGACAAGAATAATATACGTGATCTCTTTAAAGGATCGCGTATTATAACAAATGTAATTTTTAAAAAATTACTATTATAAAGTTAAAATATCACATATATTCCGCGTATTTATTTAGTAAAAAGAAATGCATATATTAACAGTTTAATAATCAAAACACATCACGGCGAGAAACAAACCAGGAACGTTTAACTTGTCAAAGAAGATAGTTGTTGGTTACGAAAGATAGGAAACAGGGGATTTCCCGACACTAGTGCCATTGGCATTTCAAGAGTACGCTCGACATCTTAACCCCCGCCTCTTGAACCTCCGCAACCTGATCTCGTAGTGTATCCACGAGAAATCGATCCGTCAAGTTAACAGTCTTAACTACCCTCGATCGCCACAGGCTCGTGCGTTGCTGTTCGTCTTTCTCTTCAGGTTTACTTGACGGAGAAAGAAAAAGCTTTTGTCTCTCAGATTCTACGTCCTCGACAGTTTCGCAGTTTATCTTCCAAACACCGTGATTTAAATACGCAACCGGCGCGGCCGGTTATGCAGAATAAATCTCGGAGATCCTAAGAGAGACGAAAAGTCTTGGAGTTTAATTGAGTATTTCTCATCCTTTTCCTACATCCGCTTTTCAGCCCGTAGCTGTTCTTTACTTCCAGGTTGATTAATTTGATTAATTTGATTAATTCTTCAACCGCGTGAATAATTGCCATTATATGCGACAATTACTACTTCCTGCGAGTTGCATTGTTTCTCTTATCTTGAATCTTATATATATACGCAGATTTCAAAAATTATTTATACGGTTTGTATAAAGATGCGTTATCATTTTCATAAAATTTTGACGGATAATTAAAAAATTAGTAAAAATTTTAGATATTTTTCATAGAGGTTCATTTCGAAAGCCATCGCATACGATTCGCGGGTCAATCATGACGAGTTGGTGTTTATTATCGTTTTAGGACGCAATTTAATTTTCTTCAACCACACACGAACGGCGATCTTTATGGCGCGGCTTGTATTTTAGGACTAATCAAAAATAAAAAAATTAAAATAATTTTTTTCAGCATGCGTTTTAATATTGTATTAAAAATGACATTTGCTCGTAGCGTTTTACAATTGCTTTACATTGTCTTTTGGCATAAAAATCATAAAGTTAATTTTTTTTCATTGTTAACCTTTCGATTAATTTTTTAATTATTGCAAAGGTATGTAAAAATATGTTAATTATGTTTTTTTTTTTTTCTATACGGAAGATTAATCAAAGCATCGACAAGAATAATATACGTGATCTCTTTAAAGGATCGCGTATTATAACAAATGTAATTTTTAAAAAATTACTATTATAAAGTTAAAATATCACATATATTCCGCGTATTTATTTAGTAAAAAGAAATGCATATATTAACAGTTTAATAATCAAAACACATCACGGCGAGAAACAAACCAGGAACGTTTAAGTTGTCAAAGAAGATAGTTGTTGGTTACGAAAGATAGGAAACAGGGGATTTCCCGACACTAGTGCCATTGGCATTTCAAGAGTACGCTCGACATCTTAACCCCCGCCTCTTGAACCTCCGCAACCTGATCTCGTAGTGTATCCACGAGAAATCGATCCGTCAAGTTAACAGTCTTAACTACCCTCGATCGCCACAGGCTCGTGCGTTGCTGTTCGTCTTTCTCTTCAGGTTTACTTGACGGAGAAAGAAAAAGCTTTTGTCTCTCAGATTCTAAGTCCTCGACAGTTTCGCAGTTTATCTTCCAAACACCGTGATTTAAATACGCAACCGGCGCGGCCGGTTATGCAGAATAAATCTCGGAGATCCTAAGAGAGACGAAAAGTCTTGGAGTTTAATTGAGTATTTCTCATCCTTTTCCTACATCCGCTTTTCAGCCCGTAGCTGTTCTTTACTTCCAGGTTGATTAATTTGATTAATTTGATTAATTCTTCAACCGCGTGAATAATTGCCATTATATGCGACAATTACTACTTCCTGCGAGTTGCATTGTTTCTCTTATCTTGAATCTTATATATATACGCAGATTTCAAAAATTATTTATACGGTTTGTATAAAGATGCGTTATCATTTTCATAAAATTTTGACGGATAATTAAAAAATTAGTAAAAATTTTAGATATTTTTCATAGAGGTACATAAGCAACCGCTAAAATTATCTAAAGTAGAGCATTTGTTCAAGACTCATCTATGACCGCCGAACGGTATTTGAAATTGATATCAAAGGATAACCAGTTTATGAACGATAAATGGAACGAGGTTTCTACCATCATGCGTCTAGTATCAGTCGCGATGCACATTATACTGGCAATCAATGGGTGCACACCACCGA
Source organism: Formica exsecta (assembly GCF_003651465.1). Taxonomy (NCBI): domain Eukaryota; kingdom Metazoa; phylum Arthropoda; class Insecta; order Hymenoptera; family Formicidae; genus Formica; species Formica exsecta. Next base: position 1,551,316 of record NW_021848439.1, on the reverse strand, counting down.
GGATTATAACCGCACCCAAAATCATTAGGGGATCGGAAACTGATTAAGGGGAGAGGAGTTAAGCCCGGATCAAGCGTATGAAAGAGTCACGGTGGTCCCTCATTGTCGAGCCGAGCTATTCATTTGGCGCATTATCTGCTTGGTTCACGTGCGGTTGATACTCATCTATAATTTCGCGCCTGCTAGCGTCTCCGTTCTTGCAAAATCACACTCGTTTCTACTCGTTTGCATTAGTATTACATCTCTCAATTTCCTCCTCTGCTCCAGCTAAAATTGAGAGATTGAAAGAGAGTACGATCATGATAAAGTAATACATATAATATAGCTTATAAAAATATCGTGGTTTGCTGACAAGATACTGTAATTATTCTCTGACAATGTGTATATATATAAATTAATACATATTAATTCCGGATATTTTAAGAAAAATTAATATATATGAGAAAAATTATATCTTTAAAAATCTTTAGATAAAGGAAAAGATTATCTTACTTAACATTAGAAATATTCTGAGACAATATTTTTATAGACGATATTATATTATAACGTAGTGGTTTAATTTCATAAGGGAGTCCGAACAGTACTGATTTATAATTAGACAGAACGTCGTAATCCACGGGTGTATCGGGCATACCCGCGTCCGACAAAAACTGTTCCCAGCTATGAAATAACGCAGGGGTGAGATGATTTCTGAGGCAGCCCCGATTTCCTGGGACATATGCGCTGTAGAAGCGGTGTTGAGTAATTGTTGCGATTTATCAAAACGATATGTCGAGACCGTATTAAGGGCGGTCAGCTGGCGCATAATCTTCGTAAGAACGTCGAGGGATGATGGGGCATCGACAAAAAAAACCGGCAAGCTAACCCTCATGAGTATTTTTTTTTTTAAAGTAACTTAATTTTAATACCGTAATTTTTCTTTAAGTATTAAATTTGTCTTTCTTTTCTTCATAAAAATTCCTTCTTCAAAAATAAATGTGACATGGTGTGCGCATTTCAATTTAATATGTATATGGTCAGACGAATAAAATGAACCAATCGCGGCCTTGGGGGAACGGGGGGAAGTGGATAAATGAGATAATATAATTTATAACAATAAAATTAATCATTATAATTGTAATTTAATGTACAACTAATTATGACCAATGTAATTAATATATTATATTAATATTATTAATATAATATGACCTCTTATAATATCTAATAAATGGATATATTCGTTAGTTTTTAATAATCTTGTATAATTATAACTATTAATCTTTTATCATTAAGTTATACGTTGTTTTCCCCAACAATCCCTTTTATTATTCTTTCTACAATTCTTCTTATAAAAAATTCATATATAATTATCATAATAATTTAACTGTTAGCAGAGATCTTTTTCACAGATTAGTGCATTTTCAAGTTAACGATCCATATATTGGATGGATGAAATAAATGATTAAAACGTACCGTCAGCTACGTCAAATAACTGTGAAAATAAGCCAATCTAACAAATTAATGTACATGCAAAATATTTGTATTATTATAAACAGAATAGACAAATTAATCGCAAGGGAGTAGTATAAAATTATATGATTAACACACACACACAACTCCATTAAAGCATTCGTTTCGCGAATGCACGCAATTGTCCCCCGGGGTAAAAGCAAAATATCAACATAAATATGTTCACGGACCTATTAAATTCTACGATTCAATAACCTTAAAATTACTGTCTCCCTTTAAAAGAACACTGTAATACCTCGGCACATCTATGTTCTCTTTATGATCAGATACTAATCAAAATGTGTTGTTGCGTATCAAAACTAGCGATTAATCCACCATTTAATTCTAAATGCTCGCCTTGCGGCTCCATACACAGAATCCGATTCGTTGGGAAAATTATCCGAGTTCAGTCTCTGAAAGGACGAATCGTCTCCGGTGTATAGAGACCAAAGGAAAAGCGGAATGGGTAGGGCGCTGATTCGTGCAAGGCACCTACCCGAGGGGTGGATTTGTCAAAGTGACCGATCGTGACTCGGCCGTGCTATCAGCTGGCTATCATCCCGGCTTGCATTCAGGAAGGAAAGCAGAATGTATTCGAGTGGCTCTATATGGTCGCCTTGGGAATAGTCGCTTTCGAGGTTGCATGTACAGGGATGTTGTACAGCCTCCTCCCTTTGACTGTACGTGAAATCCTATGTGGGTTGCGTACGAACACACAAAGCCTCGCTCTACGGGCTGCGACTCGGTCTCGCTCTCTCCTGATTGTACATACGTGATACGCGTGCGTTATGCGAATCAGTCTGGTTTCGAGAGAGCGGCGTTATATAAAGGTGGGTTTCAAGGGTGCGATATCGCAGTATCGCCATGGCATCGATACTATTTTTTGATTCTCCGATCTGTTTCAAGTACCGTATGTCGAAAATAAGTAGAATAGTTTGCATGTATATAAAATTAGATTATTCAAATGCGTGTTATAACATCCGAGCTATTTATGGTAACAACATTATACAAGAAAATCCAGATTTAAAAAAATCAACGACGACTTTTATCTCTATTTCTCTCTCTTTATATATTTTTATTTTTATTTGTCAAAAGAGTATTTTTATTATGATTATATTAATGTTGGAAAATATATCTTACAAGTTGGTATCTTCGAGATTTTATAACTTAAATATCGGCGCAAATCATTTTTGTTAATTCCTTTCCTTTAACGAGAATTTACATAAAAGGCGACATATTGGACTACTGAAATGAGAGATTACTTGTGTATGTGATGACGCGTAAATGGACACATTTAATCGAGCGTGTAGCGTGAATACGCCTACGCGATATGCATACATTGCGCAGCAACCCACGATTCATGAAACGTATGTCAAAGGAAGGTTTTCAGGGATACGCTAGATATATATATATATATAATGTTATGATTACAAGTCCGCATGCAATAGTAACGATTTGAATAACGATGCCGTCACAAACGATAGCTCGCTGCTCTGCGCATGCGACTACGATCGTTGGCAATGTACATGACAATGCATCGTTCAAATATTACAACTATCACAAACTGAGCCGCGCGATCATTAGCGTTTCAAATTATTTATTTAACGAACCGTTTGCATTGCACAAATGGTTGATGCGCGTGCTATTGAAAGTGTTATGTTACGAAGTGAACGCTGATAAACCAAACCGCGGACTCGAAATTGAAAGTCTTTTTAAATTAATTCAAAATCCGTGTATTTCTGAAACGTGCAACTATTTATATGAGCAATACACCGTATCCGATATACACATTTATATCCGCCAGATTTGCCATATATTCGACGGCGATACGTAATCTCGATGGAACAAAAATCTGTCGCGCATGTATGTATGTTTTTCGTAGCAAGACCCCTCTATGATTAAAACCGACGCGCGCGTCTCGCGAATGAGCAGATGGAATAAATGCGTCAGATAAATCGGAGCGGATTGCAAGAACCAAACAGGATTTGTGCTATTTCATGCGATTTATTTTTCGTCAGCGTTTCAATGGGCGCCGTTAATATCGTGAATTGAAATCATTTTGATTGCGTCGTTACGCATACTGTACGTTTATACGCGTTCACGGAAAGCGCAGTGATGATAACTGGCGGTCACCGCCCTGAATATGCATGGCTAAAAAAATCTGCACGTGCAAATCGATAATTGAATTCGCCATTCTCCGCGGCACCACAGGCGGAGAAGTGCAAAAAGGCGCAGCCGATTTTGCGTGATTTCTTTTTGTGCATAATTTTACCACTTTGACTGATTCGCATTGTACTCCGTTTCTCTTTGAAGATCGCGTCCATCATTTTTACCAGAAATATCGATCGCGCGGAATATGGATCAATTCTATGATAAGGACAAAGTTAAATTTTTAAAAAAGTCCAAACAGATTAAAACCGAGCTTTCATGCTTAATCATTCAAGCACTATTAATTAAATTCCTGCAATGAATATTAGATCTTTCTAGTTCGTTTTCTATTTACGGATAAAATTATTTTTTAATAGAAATTTACATTATTAAATTTCAAGTACTATCGCGAGTTAAAATTTTGATTCTTCAAATATACGAGTAAGAATAACCTATGCCCGGGCACTTTGTAGTTTATACGCGGTGAGGAGTTTAGGGTCGTTCGGAGGTAAGTTTTTCCTGGCGGGGCCATTTCTACGAGTTACGGGCGCGTAGTCTTGAAAATCTCGCTTAAGGGATTCGTTCGGGTTAGAATCGTAAACGGAGAATCCCTCGGCCGTATATAGAAACGAACCCTTAGAAACGTCCGTAGGTAGATGGAGAGATAAGGGACAGAGGGGTTGCGCCGAGTCGACTCTCCGTCTCACCACCATCCCCCCGTCTGCCTGTCCTTCCTTGATTTATTTAATTTTGTTCCTCGATTTGTAGGAGATTGCGCGCATCGATACCATTTTGTCGATAGAAGTGCGCCGATAAGTCGACTACCGCACGACGGTGCATGTGGAAACCCGATATACGTTACAGAATCAATCATACTTCTAAAATTACCGTTCGCCATGAAGTTTCGCGTTCCGATGTAGAAAACAAATATCGCTATTCAATTTTGCACAGCCGATGCTATTGAACTGTATGTATGGAAAGTGTATGACTTTCATGAAAAATAGCTAGACAGAAGTGGTTGACTGAGGATTGACTCCGTCTCTCTTTCTGTTTAATGTCGTCTGTCATAGTTGGCAAAATTTACCGCCTGTCTCGTTGCCGCTGCAAGTGACGCGTCTCATTTAGACATTAAAAATTTTGCCAGGTAAAATGGATAAATATAACGTTTCATTAAAATTATAATAATTTATATTTGCCTTGCAATTGTGATATTTAACTCGTCGTATTTTTATTTTGTCGTATATTGATAACTGATTTTAGCGTATATTATAATAGAAGAAAGATAATTTTTAGTGCGACAGTAATTTGCAAACCGCTTTCTGCCATCGGACATCAACGACAAACTTGTATTTTCGACCGATCGGATTTTACTGAACGTGAACTGACAGGACGAGTTCTCGATCCTCGTCCATAGTCAAGCGAAAAACAATGACGTGCTCCGATATGACATATAATTCAATGACCGACGCAGCAAACGCGATTTTTGAACGTCGCATAATGATATACAGCGCGAGACTTGTTCGAATCAAAAGCGCGAGATTTAGCAATTAAATCCCGCGATCATCGTACGCAGCGAGAAGCTCGCCCGAATATTTATACACGAAATGGTTCAATTACCTTTAATTACATTGACGCTAACCGGAAAGAGAAACGGCCGGAGATTCAACCGCGCTTATTTCACATTCGTGTCATAAACAATTCATACACGTCAATTCGCGATATCTCACAAGCACGATCTCGCGATAACGAGATTACCGCGATCAAACTGAAAACTCGAAACGTGCCAAACAGATACGGTCCTACGAAGAGAATGTCCGTCTCGTGCAATTTTAAAATGTGATAATATTCGAAGCGGGTCAATCGTTCCATTACGCATCGTGTTGGCGCGGATCGATGGAAACTGACTCTCTCTCTCTCTCTCTTTCTCTCTCTCTTTCTCTATCTATCTCGAGAAGTTTCTCGCGATTTTTTCCGAACAATGGATCGTTGCGATCCGTTTTCATTCTAATCGGTCAGTTTTTAACCACGTACGATCTCCCCAAGCGAGGACAGCGAGGGAAAAAAAGCTCCGACGACGTAGACACCAACTAATTCGGACTACGCCGGCCGGAGTTTCACTTTTAATTAATTGAATTCCATAATCTAATCTGGCTTCCGCACGACCGTTCATAGCGTAGCGACTTTCCTGCCCCCCCCCCCCCGCCCTTTCGGTCCCACTTCGGTCGAAACCCGCACGTTCGCAAATGAACTACGCGTACATACACAGTACCGCGGGGAAGAGGGGGCGATGCATTCAAATGGCGTCCGTCAATAAGCCGAGCCAGTCGATTTTCCGTCCCGATAAGGTCGTGATAAAAGGCACCCTCGCATCGTTCACATACACACACATAGATATGACCGTCCGGGGATCTCTTTCGTCGATCATCCGTGTTTTATCAGGCCGGAATTATGCCACCCTTTTATATTCCCGATAGGTATTCTCGGACGACTTGGTCCAATCGAGAGAGCGCGGCCGAGGATCCATGCGCGAATGCAGATAGAAGGAGGAAAATCTATTCCGTAGGAATATATATCGAGGGCCGATCGAGGCCGTCGTCCCTCACCCACCCATATGTCCGACGACGACAACTACGACGATTCGTCGTCCCTTCGAGGATCCAAAGAGCGATTCCGAAGGGCGCGAGCGATCGTCATAGGATTCCGGGCACGTAAGCTTTTCCTATTTATTGCACCTTTTTTGGCCGGCCGGCTTCGCTTAAATCATTGCGCATCCCCTTATTGAATAGGATGAGCGAGATGCATGGTTTACAGTCGTCCGCCGCCGCCGCGCCTCTTCTTCGTCCTTCTTCGCTGACAACCGTGAATAAAGTTTCCAATATCCCATTCGATCGGACGCCCATCGCGCTCGCGGAAGGAGGCCGAGAGAAAAGTCCGGAAAGACTTTTTCTCCTTCCGGCGATGTTCTTCCGCGCGGCTCTAAAAGCTCTAACCTGCCGGAACGTCTCGCTTCTTTTGAAAGAAAAGCGAGGAAGGAATCGGAAAAAGCTCGAGCGGAAATCGCAGTCAGGTAAAATAAAAGACATCTTTTACATTCGAAATAAAATTCGATGATAAGTAATGTCAATCAATTGATTAGTAATAAGAAAGAAAGAGAGAGAGGGAGAAAGAGGAAGACAATACACGCTATTGTCTATGCAATATCGTTCACTCAGTTATCGTATACGCGGTCCGCACTATCGCTCGACCGAGTTTCTCAATTAGAAATAAGGATAATTACGTCGGCAATTTCCGCGATATATGTGTGCCTTCGTGCATAGTTCGATGACGGTATACAGAGAGAAGACAATGGACCGCCTCGCGCCACTCCGATATCAAGTCGATGCGATTGTATGGGCAACGTAACGTCGAAATAGTGCACTGGAGGCTATTTCAAGAGAGATAGATTCTTCGCAAGTAGAATCTAGCGCGTTTTAATATTAGATCTGCCCAGTTAGTTGGACGTTATCCATACCTTCGACCGCACACAAACGAGAATATTTACCCGAATAACGGTCAAAATTCATTCTCTTGGCACATGAGATAGGATGAAGCTATCGAAGCGATCATATCTCAATTAGAAATAAGGATAATTACGTCGGCAATTTCCGCGATATATGTGTGCCTTCGTGCATAGTTCGATGACGGTATACAGAGAGAAGACAATGGACCGCCTCGCGCCACTCCGATATCAAGTCGATGCGATTGTATGGGCAACGTAACGTCGAAATAGTGCACTGGAGGCTATTTCAAGAGAGATAGATTCTTCGCAAGTAGAATCTAGCGCGTTTTAATATTAGATCTGCCCAGTTAGTTGGACGTTATCCATACCTTCGACCGCACACAAACGAGAATATTTACCCGAATAACGGTCAAAATTCATTCTCTTGGCACATGAGATAGGATAAAGCTATCGAAGCGATCATATTTCGCAAACTTCCGTCATCCCATATTTATAAACAATACTTGGCAGCATGATTTTAATTTGCTGCAAAAGACATATGTAATACTAATGTTATATAACAATACAATATGCACTTAATTTTCTACTATTTCAGTTATTAAAGTCGTGATTATTCATATTTTCCCAACTTAATATTCTAAATAAATTTGTACTGCTTTTCTTTTAAAATAAAAAAAATTATATACTTGTAATATCTTTCTATTTATTCTGTATTTATTTACCGTGAGAATATATTTTATTCTTAAATTAAAATATTACAAATATTTTATTAAATAATTAAAAATTAAAACTAATAAATAAACGAAACATTAAAAAATTTATATAAAACTTCATAAATAGATGAAAAAAATGTTATCAAAAATTCAACCAGAGATTTTTATATAAAATAATTGAAATTTTCAAAGTTGCAAAAATTTTAAATAATAATAACTAAATTTTAATTAAAGAGAAATTGACTGATGAGTCAATAGAAAAAATAAAATTATCAAGAAAGCTAAATTAAAAAGCTATCGAAGCGATCATATTTCGCAAACTTCCGTCATCCCATATTTATAAACAATACTTGGCAGCATGATTTTAATTTGCTGCAAAAGACATATGTAATACTAATGTTATATAACAATACAATATGCACTTAATTTTCTACTATTTCAGTTATTAAAGTCGTGATTATTCATATTTTCCCAACTTAATATTCTAAATAAATTTGTACTGCTTTTCTTTTAAAATAAAAAAAATTATATACTTGTAATATCTTTCTATTTATTCTGTATTTATTTACCGTGAGAATATATTTTATTCTTAAATTAAAATATTACAAATATTTTATTAAATAATTAAAAATTAAAACTAATAAATAAACGAAACATTAAAAAATTTATATAAAACTTCATAAATAGATGAAAAAAATGTTATCAAAAATTCAACCAGAGATTTTTATATAAAATAATTGAAATTTTCAAAGTTGCAAAAATTTTAAATAATAATAACTAAATTTTAATTAAAGAGAAATTGACTGATGAGTCAATAGAAAAAATAAAATTATCAAAAAAGCTAAATTAAAAAAAAACAATAATTTACATTTTTGATGTGTAATTAAATAAAAGTTAAAGGCTCTTCAAGAATAGCAATAAATGTTTTAATAATCGATCGAAGTATAGATGATAGCAGAAAAACGTATAAAACGTATCGCAATTGCATTTTCTATATTTCGTTTTTATACAAGTTGAAGAAGTTAACTTTTTTATAGTATATCACAGTATTTTTCTCGGACTGATCGTGGTGCAACGGAAGGTTAATTTGGCCAAGTTAAAGCTCGCTTGACCGGTGACCTTACGCAGTCAAATATGCGTCTCGCATCGGGACGTCGGAAATCGTGAGGGCCGCCGACCCGTCGCGAGAGGTCGAACCTTGGGATTCGCCGGTCAACCGTGCGAAAGAGGGTAAAAGGGATCCTCCATGCCCGGTCGGGCAGTCCTTTTTGCCCGACGAGGTACGAAAACCTAAAAGGGTTGCTATTTTTTCTCCCCTCCTTGGCCAAGGAAGCCGGTGGAAAATTCTTTGAAAGCGGTCGGTGCCGCGGATTACTTTGCGCTGCTGCCGCGGAGAGACCGAAGGGGGGGCTGTGATCAAAGGATACGATCGAGGTAATATCCGATCCAGGTGTTAATGAAGGGAGTTCAAAGGAGACTCTCTCTCTCTCTTTCTCGTCAGTGGGCCGCGCGACAAATAAAAAAGGGCTATCGACGCGCCTCTCGAAGGGACCGACCGACGGTGATAGCGGGTTGAAGGACTCGCAGGATTTTTCTTGACTATATATATATATATCTTTCTCTCTGGCGGATAAAACGTAAATACGATGCAACGGGTGTCTCGGGGAACGGTCGAGAGCATTTTCGACCTCCATTCTCTCTCGGCGCGCCGCGGTCTCTTCTATACCGTAACATAAATATCTTCACGAGTAATTTCTACAGTTTCTACGATGTGACGTAAACCGCGAGTTTATTTCCGCCCCTTTTGTTAGTTCGAGTGTTTTCAACTTGTAAACGTCTCTTCCCTTTCCCGTCTCTCCCTATCGCGGTCCTCTTCATTTCTCCTCTATCTCCATCGCTCTTTCTCTCTTTCTGACGGAAACACATGGTAATTCTGGAGAGAGCTTTGCACAATTAAACTTCACGTCATGATTCCGCCCTCGCGTGCTTATCGTAACCGGACAATGCGGAAGGTGGTAAGCGGGACGTGCTTGGAAAAGGACGGTGGAACAATTAAGACTAATTGCAATGTAGTACAACGGTCAGACGTTTTAGTAGCACGCTAGTTAGGGTATATTAATTCCACGTAAGAGTTCCAAGTTCAGTCAATTCCGATTCATCCGTTACGATTGAAAAAACTGCGAAAAACACTTGCACTGACCTGTATTTTCGCTATATTTTTAACGCTGACAATGAATAGAACGCTATTTGATTCTGATTATTGTTAGTATAAAAATCAAGTATTGATATAAATCGAAAATTAGAAAAATATATGTGAAAATATGGGCTACAATTAAAAAGATTGCAAAATTCAAAACACATTCTTGATTCATTAAGAACCGACTAAAGATATATGTTGTCATGCGTTTCACTTTACGACAAAAATAGTGTTGACTTTTATTCCAGACGCGCTGTTTGTTTTAGATTCGTGTCCGTTCTTTATTCGAAGCATCGTACTATATATGAGATTAAATTGTCTCGTGAGATTTTCGCCTCGTTATAGAGTGCCATACATGGCATCCATCCATGCAAGTTTATTTTTAATGAAACAATTGCGCCAATTAGAGAGACTCTCTGCACGTTTGGGAGTGTTACGTGAGTCGTACGTTGGTCTTTAATATCAAATGTATAAAACAAGCTTTGGATGTTACGGAATAAAATTGATAAAAAGGAATATTGATATAAAAAAAATATATAAACAAATAAATGTGTTATAAACTATGTAAAATTATACAGATCATCTTTTGTGAATAAGTATTCTTCTTTTCTATAATCAATGCATTAATGTATCGTAGCATTTAATATTCATAATTTCACATTTAATATGCACGTACACTGAGAAAAAAAAGTTGTTAACTTGACTAAATGCGTTCAACTAATTATTATTTCTTTAATTGAAATATTTAAGTATTTAAATTAAATATGACATATTAAATCTAACATGACGTATTTGACTTAAGTACTTAAATATTTCAATTAAAAAAATGATAATCAGTTGAACGCATTTAGTCAAGTTAACAATTTTTTTCCTCAGTGTAATATTCTTAATATACACGTAGTATTTAATATTTATTTCATATTTCACGTAATATTAAACGTAGCATACAAGATTACTGATCGCAATATAAAATTTAATTAATTACCGATCAGAATTTACGAGATGAATTGTTTGTTCCGCGCTATAGCAAGTTAGTATCTCAGTTTCACGATGGTTCGTTTGTTAACCATAGCCCTAGGATGATTCATATGTGAAACGGGCTCTGCGGTATAAGAAACACGTGCAACGCATAACGCATGTTGTTACGCCGGCACTCCTCGTCCGGTCGCCGAGAATGTAAAGGCACAAACGACTTTTAGTATCTAAATCCAGGCATGATTGGATACGAGTTTACGACCGCGGCTGTTTCGTCGTTAAAGCAGTTATAGTCATTAGCTGCCGTGTCATTGGCAACGTGGAATCAGAACTGCATGCATCTTGCGCCGTGCCATCGCGGGTATGAATAACAAAACGGACTAACAATAATGTTGCGCGCATCCGCCTTTGGAATTATAATTAACCGCAAATCACTTCTCTCGCTCCACGAAACATATAACTTTCATATAACTTTCTTGGTGCGTAAAATTTAATCGGTTTACGTGTCTCTATAATTACGATAAAAGTAATAATAATTTATTAAGCACTCTCAAAGGCACTTCTTAGGCAACGCGTCTGGATCGTTTCTGCTGTACTCTCTACATTGAATTTTCGCAACGTTCCATTATACCATAATTAGACACTTTGATGCATTAACGACAAAGTTTACGATCAAATAAAATTAAAAAATTAAAAAATTGAAAGTTATAATTCTAAGACGGTGATTTTAGGTGTAGTTTTAGAAAGTGATGCATAACTTTTATTTTTATTTAAACATAGTTATGCCGAAAGGTATTCGTCG
>NW_021848439.1:1524537-1539420 GCF_003651465.1 Formica exsecta | reverse complement strand
AGATATTAATTAATTAAGAAAATATAGCAGGTTATAATTATAATTTAACATTGAAAATTTGATCTATTAATATATTATCGCAAAAATGAGTAATGTATAATAAAAAATATTATCTGTTATTAGCAGAGAAGATAGTGGTGCTTCGTGGGAGTTCTTCAGAGAACATTTCTATGCAGATGGAGTCTGGCAGGCACGACGGTTGTCGAGACAATTAAGGCATTTTTCGGTAATTAACCAGGCACGTCTGCCACCGGCCGCGACCGCCGTCCGTGCGTCAAATGAAACGCCCTATTTTTCTCTTATTCGAAACTCGTGCGCGACCGAGTCAGACAGATTTTGAGATCCGTTTTGCGTTCATCGTACGAAAATAATGTCCTATATTAAATTTTCTAAGGGTAACGTTTCTCAGATAGTGTCTTTCAGAAGACAAATAATTTCTTGCAGATTTTTTAATAATTTCTTAAAGATTTCTTATGAAGATGAAAAAGATATAAAAAAATTAAATTCTTTAAATTACCACAAGTAATACTTATTATTATATTTTTGTTATTGTTGTTATTATTCTTATTTACGATTAATTTGTTTATTTTTGATATATAAAGTCAAAAAGATTATATATTTCTATCAAGTTTTAAAGAATTCCGTGATGAAATTAAAGTAAGAAATGTTTCTACAGCATCTACGGGGCAAGAACAAGCACGTTTGACGATGTTTCATTGCTCTGTCGCGTTAGACAACGACGTAGACAGCGACAAACGTTGACAATGCGTGCCAGCAACGCCTCGGTAGCACGTGCCGGAGTGAGGACCACTACGACTTCGTTAGTTCTGTCACATTGCTATTCGTCACAATTTTGTTTGTCGTGTTCTGTTATTCTAGTTCTTACCCTTTTCCCAAGACACAGAAAACAATTCAGGAGTCGTCATGGCTGATTTAGAGGCGCGCGTACAATGTTGCACTCGGTCCGATGTGGGCGTGACGTTACTTTACGGTTTTAGTCGAACAGGCTGCTTTCAGAACAGGTTACTGTCTTAGCGCGTCTATAATTTGTAAGATAAGGGAAACTTATATACGTGCTATTACATATCACCGACACGCTAACGTGCTGGTTTCACGAACGCTTCTAGAATCACAAAAAATAATAGAATAATTTTTTTTTCTTTGTAAGAAAGCGAAATCATTTTACAGATTTTAAAGATATTTATTTCATCGTAAATCAAATCAATCGTAAAAAAACATGTCAGAAATTCTATCATAAGTGTCATAATAATTTGTGCGCTATTTTGTGCGTTAAAAATATTTTAACATTTCCTTAATTAAACTTTAATAACGCATATAATTATGCAAAATTGACACGATTAAATTGCACGAGCATGAAAATATTACGCGACTAGTTTAGTACGCATCGGAGCGTTATGTAAGAACGTTAACCGATTGTGCCCATACTTTTTGAAATGCAGACGCATCCCTCGTGCGAACGCATCTGCGCGGCACGCGTCACTGCATGGTTCGGTACTGGTTTAAGAATATCGGCCATTGCTGAAACTGATGAGCGATAAGAGATTATAGACACACGTGGCTCGCGGAGGTCTGCCGCCTCTGACAGAAGCACGTGGCTTATGTCATCGGATGTAGAGGGAAATAGAAAAGATTATATATAGGGCGGTAAAGAGAGAGATCGTTGCGCTCTTATCGCTAACCGATGCCGTAGCAGGGATTGCATTGGATTTAACGAGGGTCTGGAAATGATTCGATTAAAGCTTTCTTTTTTTGCAATGCCAGAGAGAGAGAGAGAGAGAGAGAGAGAGAAAAAAAGAAAGAGAACGCATGTGACGGCTAAAGTCTTTACGTAACTGTAATGCACTATTTCTTTATATAACTTTCATAAAAAATAACATGTAAGTAAAAGTTTTAGAGATAAAAATAAAAATTCTAAATCACACAATTCTAATCAATAATTCTACACATACAGAAATTACAAAAGGCACATACACATACATATATATAGAGTTCTTTTATCTTTTTGTTCTGGCAAATCTTATCGATAATTAAATAACACGTAAACGACAGATGCCGCGAATAAAGATACAGATAATGTAAAAGAGAGAGATATAATTTTACAATGATAAACCTTAAGCTTAAAACGCGAGACAACTCGCTACTTTTTTTTTCTGATTTCACGTACGCGGCAGTTAACGAAAGCTGTTATCCTTATAATTAGGGCGCACGACTCTATCACCACGGTGGAAAAGAGACGGCGTTGTGGTTAATGAGTGATCATTTGCGAGGTCACGTGCGATGCGCGACGGTGAAAAGCGGAGCGAAACGGTAAAAAGACGACGAGAGCGCGCACACAGTCGGACAGATACGAGTGGCTGGCTTTCCTCTTTTCCTCATCTTCTCCTGCTTCACCTGCTCCTTCTCCTTCTCCCCCTTTCCCCGGATTCTCGTAACGCGGTGCTCCGTTGAAAAACGAGAGTGTTTATCAGAGCGCGTTTAGCGTAATCTCACCTCCCGAGGCACTCGCGTAATTAGGGTCGCCTCCGTGCGCTCCCTCCTTTTCCTTCTTTCTTAAAACACGATGTTCACCACGCACGAACACGGAAATACACACCGTGCGTGATCGTCTGCGCACATTCCACGCCAGTCTTGGTAATTTTTGTCTTTCGTTATGCCTCCCTTTCGTATCCTCCCGCGCTTTCCCTCTCTTTACGTCACTCCCTATTCGATCCAAACTCCAATTTAGATTGAAGAAGGAGATAGAACGAGGTCCAACGAGAAACTCTCTTCTTCTCGAGCGCGAAGGACTCTATCTCCCGCAGAGATTGTCTTTTTCTCTTATATTTCGGCTATCTTTTAACCAGAGAGATAAATAAAAAATCACATGTTGCATGTTTTTTAAATAAAATGTACAAAAATTTTTGGATATTTCTTTAATAGCATATATTTTTCGTATGTATTTTGAATCATCAAGTTAATATTTGCATGAAAAAAATAAAGGAAAAAAAATAGAAATATTTAACGAAAAATAAATTTAAATCAAAAAATAATAGTTCGTCCTAGCTGTAAGCTAGGTTTTTAGAAAATCTTTGTGATTTTAGCGGGGGTGTTTTCGTATTGTAAAGAAGAGGACCATCGTTAAACTAACGAGCACGTTTGTTCCAACGCACGTTCCATTCCCCGGGGAATACCGGCGAGTTTGAAAATTATCAAACTGATAATGAGCACAGCACGGGCACGGGTTATCGCGTGATTTACGGCAAAATACCAATTTCCTCTGTATAGAATTACCGCGGGTGGGTATAGAATTTCTAGGGTTCGGCACCACTCGGTGGGGTGGACGGTGATGTTTGTTACGTTTCCATTGGAAAACGGGCATTGATCGATGCGCGCGACCTACATTTTTTGTATCAGTTGCTTTTTAATTGTTCCGACTTCCTCCAATTGCAGTTTGATTAATACCGCTATACTTTTACGTACACAGTCGTTTATTTAGTCGTCCCATTTTTTTTATCGCGCTGCTGCACTTTCGTCCGTTATTTTTCTCGCATTCTTCCCGATCCGCACCGTGTAATCCAATCAACGAAGAAGTCGCAATTATGCAAAAATTTCTCATATACATGCAATTAGTTCGTGCCGTTTGGGCGAATTGTGAATTTTTGTTTCAATTCTGTTCGATACGACAACAAACATCGCGATAGTAGGGTGATACAATGACAAGTATTGTTGCAATATTTCTCTGAGATAACTGACGCGACTAATTAATATTATTTGAATAAAAATGATGTAACAATAATAATATTATTGTGTGTGTGTGTGCATGTGTGTGCTCAATTAATAATGTAATGTTATAAAAGATATTAATTATAAATTTATTTACTGTTGAGAGAGAATTAAGAAACTTTGCTAAATCAAAATAAAAAATAATTTTAGTAAAAAATTGTTTTTCAAACAATTTCAAATATATTTTCATGAAGGCCTTGTTTCAAGTTATTAAAGAGTGATATATTAATCAGCGAAAAAATTAAACATCGGATGTGAAATTTTTGCTAGTGCAAACTTAGGGTTACGGATGCGCTTTCAGTGACACTTTTCCCAACTTCCATACAGAAATGGGCGTTTAATCCGAGGCGTGAACGAGGCTCCACGCGGCGCGCATCTGCATTAAACATCGGGGGATGTCCGAGTAGCGGCTCCTGCTGACGATACATCGAAAATGCGTTTTCCATTATCCGCTCGCGAGAGCAAATCGCGTCGGTCGGGCTCGCGAAAAACGACGCTCGCCGAATACGATCGTCCTCGCACCGACACGCCGGGACGGAGGTCAATTTCCAATCGCCATTTTTTTTCTTTTTTTTTTTAATGGATAATCCCGAACAAACCAATTCCGCCGTACCCTACTATCGCGACGTATGTAGACGCACGTATCACACGCGATTTTCGAGCTTACGCTCGGCTACATGCCGTACCAGATGGATTTTCACGGATCGCCGCACCATTTTCGGACGCTCATTCGTTTATTGCCTAGGTAACTACTGCATGATGGACGGGCACGAATGCAGATGACAGAAATGAAAGTGATCGCCCGGTCCGGGTGGAGTTTCTTCCTCTCCCCTAACCAAACGCGCTCGGTAAGACTGATACATATATACAAGTTTAGATGCCAAATATAACTCTATCGTCGAACATCCACAAATATAGTGCCTATATCCATGCCTCTCATTGCGAAAGCGCTGCACTCATCACGATTATAAATATCGTACTTTATTAAACCGGATGTTTCGGATATTTCGATCAGACATGAAATTTTAAAATTGATTCTAAAACCAAATCCAAAGCTTGCACAGTTTTCGCTGCTAATGATATCGATATCGTATAAAAATATTTATACACGGCATAAATATCAGTCTCAGAAAAACGATTCGGGGGCACTGAATCAGATCGCGATTTGCGTTGATCCGTTTAAGGATAAACTCGCATAGCCGGCGAGCCAATCAATAGATATTTAAACGTGGTCCGTATCGGGCAACTAACCCGCGAGCGAACCGGCGCTGAATGGAGTGAATAGCGAAGTGTAATTTTTTATCGACCTTTCGATAAAACTCGCGTGCCGCGAGCGTGCATCCGAACGACCAAGGGATCGTAAAGTCAGATGATTACACGCGTAAAAGTTCATCCGCACATTATTCATCGAAGTGCGATGCACTTTTATTTATGCGCCGGCGATTTCGACGCGCTCGTTCATTCCATTCGATTCATTCCCCATCGCCCAAGTATGCGTTTCTAAATGTGGCGCCTATTTTCAAAACACCATTCGTATTAGCCGTTTCGCTATGCCCAGCACAAAGCAGAAGTTTCCCCCAACCCTCTTTTCTTCCTCGGGTAAATGCGGGGACGTGACAAGCCAGGTGGTATGTCATCGCGATCACGGCGGCCCTGGTTTTTTGTCACGCTAATACGCATACCTGACGAGCCACAATGCCTCGGTTATTTCGTTACCAAACGCATGCTTCCCGTTGCACAGCGACAGCCCCCGACGGTAACAGTCGGTATATCTATACGATTGAGTGTTACAGCGTCGAATTCGAAACTACCCTTATTCCCGCTTGGCTCGAGAAGTAGAATGACGAAGAAAAAAAAATGTTGAGGGAACGCGGCTAGTTTTAAGAGGATCGATTGACAAGTAATATAATAGTGCGTCGCGTAATAGTAATATTCTCTCATAAATCATATCTGAGCTCGGGAAGAATAGAATAACGTTACTCCGCCTGGTGCAAAATAATAATTCCGGAAGTAGAGCCGTTATGTGTAATTGTATGGAATGCTCGACCTGTTTTTTTCCCATCAACTAATATTTCTCGCATTGTGTCAAGGGTGTGATATGAAATATTGAAATTAAAGATTTCCTTTCACGCGGAGGCGACGTTGCATATCGAGCGACATGTGAGAGACTTTTCGCTAAAAAGTTATAAGCTCGATGTAAGAGTCAATCAATGCGACATTGAAGGATAGATCGAGGAAAACAAATCCAATTAATATGCGTTTGACATGCTTCCAGGAAAAATGCATTATTTGACCAACAAACTCTTATATAGGGTGTGGCACGATATATCGATCGTTCTTTTCCTTCTCACAATTTTCGTAAAAGAAAAATACGAACCAGGGCCACCGTCGTAGACCGTACTAGCCGGGTCATAATGCATTTCCCGAGGAAGGAATTTCGTGGGTGGGCCGCACAGGGTTGAATGCAGATAAGGGCGGGCGTGCCACTTAAAAATCCCATTAAAACGATCGACGCACTCGAGTATAACCCAACGATCCCGACGAGAAAGAAGTCCGCTTGATGCCGACCAGGCTACCCGAGCTATATACGTGTATGTGTATATATGTGTGCGCGTACATGCGTTCCATATCCCACAAGGATACTTTTCGTACATAAAACAGACCCTCCCGCCAAGCCTTTTCTTGTCTAACGATATTACCCACGGCGCGGCACTTCATCCGCCAAATTTATGAACACCTTCTCTCTGTCCGGTTTACTTAAAAAAAGAAAAAAAAGGATATCCATCCGTGAAGGACCGCGGGTCATCGTCCCGGCTCATTTTTCATAAAGCGTAACTCGAGGGTTTATATTCAGAGTGGCAAGATGGAAAATATTTTCTAGGATACGAGGGAGAATGCGCCCTAGAAACGGCCGTTTACACAAATCGGTAGGGCTTCGCGAGAAGACACGAGTTCATTCGAGCTTGTAGCTAGCATAAGATGAAGATGAAATATGGCGTCTTATATATACATATATAGATATGCGCGCACATATGCGCACGGCGATGAGCAGTTGTATGTGCAGCGGGGATAATATAGAGGGGTTGCGAAATTCCCCCCTGTATTGTCGCGAACCCTACACCTCGGGGCCTAGACATATTTCAAGATTTGTTATCTTTTGCGTCACGCGCGATCTAGAGGACCGACGCGATCCTCGGGCTTTACACGAAGAATATAACGATGTTAAGTGTAGCCGCGAGCTCTCTTCTAATATCTCAATTCCTTGTCATTGCAGTCCGAATTTCATACGCGTGTGTTCTCGCTGCCAGAAATAACAACGATATTTTTCGACACCTTAAAGATGGCAGATGCTTAAAAAGGTAATGTTATTTCATACGGTATGCAAATGTTGACGACAATATATCCGCAAAAATATGAGATTTTTTTAAGATCTTACTCGGTAAAACGATTGACGTTCTAATATGGAAATATCTCACAGAGCAGAACAGAAGTTATATTCGATTTGACAAATAGAGTTTGGTTTCTGAGAGCTACAGGTGAATAATAATAACGGAAAGCTAACTGAATATTCAAGCAGAAAATCAGAGATAGACTGGCGACAAATTTCAACTCGCGAAAATCTTGAAATATTTATTTTTACTTGAAATATTTATTTTTGCTTGGTATTCTTGTATATCTTCCTGAGATTACCTTCTTATATTTGAAATAAAGAAGTTTTTTTTTCACGATGTATAATAAATGATACGAGTGTCAAAATTTAAAAGTACGCATTACACACAATATTTTTTCTTACTTTCTTAAAGAAAATAACCAGATGACTTTTAAAAATAATGATACAGGGCACAATTAGGTGTCGCGACGACGTTTTGCAAAGTTCCATCGTCACGGATTTACTATAATTCCCCTAAATACCTAGCTTTCGTGCCCGGAAGGGGAATCTTCCTTTCTCGCGACATTAATGTTTAAGTTTCATGACTCTGCATCATTTCAAAACTGATATAAGCCTCTTTTATGCCGCATTCCTGACTTTAACCTACGATTCTCAAACTAATAATCTATGTCAACGATGTTTAAATGATGTTTAATGATTTAATGTTCAACGTTAAATGGATTAATAAATAAATGATGCAAATCATTAAAAGGATAAATTAAAGTAGCATTCAAGAGGAAATGTGTGGCTTGTAATTGCTCTCAGACGAACATGCATAACATTTTCGTATAAATGTATCTGTATACGAGAAATCCGTCTGATTTCGCGCGAGACGATGTGCATATGTTCTGTAGCTGGCACGAAAACGAGCGAGCGAGAACCATCGATGCGCCTTCTCGAGATTCACGATCTTGATCGAACTGTCAGCCCGAGAATGCGTATGCAGGTTGTACGCGGCAGATTTTCCGAGATGACGATACAGCACGTAGGTACACGTCGCGACGTCGTGTCGCGAATTTTCCTCGTCGGGGATTTAGCATAATTCCGTTGGCTGGGCGCCCCGCGACGGGACGAGGGAACGGGGGCAGGAGTGTAGGTGGCGGCGGTGGTTGTTAGAACGGTGACGATGGTGGTGAATGTGTCCCCTTCTCGTTCTCTCTTTCGCTTCTCTCCTTCTCTCCCTCGTCCGCTCAAGGCAGGCATGCCGTGACAGCGTGTGGGTCCATTTGGTTCTCAGTGGTCGCTATGGTAACCTCGACCACCCTCTTCTTCCCTCTCGGCATCCGCCATCCGGTTCTCCGCTACCCGGTCCTCTCAAACTCTTATCTTCCTTCTCTTCCTCTCCCTCTTTCTTTCTCTCTCTCTTTCGGTACCCTTCCCCTCTCTTCCGCCCTTTTCGTCTCCTTCGGCTCGCGCGCGCTCCCTTTTTCCTATACCCGTCTCTTCCTAACCGACTCGTGTTTTGTACAATTTCTCTTCTTCTCTCTCGTATATGACTGTGTAAGTGTCCGCCGTTCTCGGTGATCGGCCGCGCCAGTAGGCTAAAGGGTTAATGGCCCCTTGGACACTCCCGTGACTAAAAATTGCAGCTACCGTTGCCATCGGTCAATGCTTCTATACACACAGCGACAGTTAGTATGAAAGAGTCCATCTACCGTTGTCATCTTGCCTCGAATGCTCGTTTCGGCTCGAGTTTTCTCTCTATTTTATATCCCACATGCCGATGTAGAAGCAAAGTGAATTTATTTATGGTCTTTGCGGTATAGTATACGTTGCGAAGAATTCCGGTTATACGGCAACGAAAAAAGAACGAAGTACTCGGAAAACCGTGTATCGCCTCGCTCGCCGCTGGCATCTACGATTCTCGGTGAGAGAATCCGAACATTAAATAAATCGTTTTAAACCGGGGAAATATAAATCGCGAGGAGAACGATGGCGCCAACAAATCTGTATGTTTTCGCGTAATGTTCGAAGGGTGGAAGAATGACTGAGCTCTTGCAAAGTGACCATGATGTAATTTTTCACGTGTGTGTAAAAACAAGACGAAATATAATTTGCTCGAATTGTTTAATAAGATATAAATATGATATAAGAGAATTTTATATTTATATATGTCACGTGGTAATTATTTTCAAGCTTTAATTTAATCTTTATGATGCTCCAATTTAATCAAAAAATAAAAGTCTTCTGTACACAACAATAAAAGATTTCTTTTCGTCTTTTCGACGTCATTGTTTTATATAATTGTGTTATACACATACACACATATATATCAGAATTGTGAGGTAATTTCCCTGAAACATGTGTGGTCTGTCGCATGTTGCCTCTATTCGTCTCTAGCGATGCATACGTGTGGTTGTCTAAGTGCAGATGCTCCCGCATTCGCAGACTAATCAAGTTTACGGTCTCATCTCCCCGTTGTGCGCATTTCTGCTGGTCCATTTAGCGTCTGTTCGTATCTAATTCACGAGGGGTTACATCGGGACAGCGTTCGAAGTTTTCCGGAAAATCGAGAAGATGAAAATGCGAGGTAACGTGTAAAATTATCGTTTGGATTTTGATCGAAATGCGAGCAGAAAATCGTACGACGTATATTTTTTCATATTTTAACGATAAATTCACTTTACATAAACTCTTATTATACGTTTTATATTTTAATTAATTCAAGAGATTAATGTTTTTCAATTTTAAAATTGCAATGATGACTGACGTTCGAATCAGAAACGTGATTCTGTATCACTGCGTGGTTATAATAATATTTGAGCAAGACACAATTGCCATAGAATACATGCTCTGTCATAAAATTTTGTAACGTAATAAAAATTATTACGCATCCTCACATTGCATCAAACAGCTATCTAATTTCTTTCTTCTAAGAGATCGTACAATTCGCGGATTAATTCATATCATTTAATCCAAAAATGCGAATTGCGATCGATACGATATCCCCGATATTGCGACATGAAGTTTGAGTTGGTTCGAGTCACGATCGACAGGGGCACATCGGCGGACTCGTCGTCGTGCCAAGCACGACCGGTGCCACGATCCCGCCCCTTTTCACTTCCGGTACAAGGTGCGCTCCGGAGCACACACGCCGTAAGCTAGATGGTAGGCGGATCGATAAGGAGACGAGTACGAACGAAGGCTGCTCTACCCCGAGCGAGCGGAGAAGAAAGAGGGACGGGGAGTCGAGGGGAGGGTTAGATCGTGAGAGGGATGACGGAGACGCGGCGGGGAATAGAAACGCGGCCGACGACGAAGGACGGGATGGAGGGTGGGAAGCGAGAAAGAAAGAGAGAGAGAGAGAGAGAGAGAAGAGTCCAGGTCTCGGCGGGAGACGTGCCGCGGAAGAAATGAATTCGAAAAGGGGTTATCCGCGCGCTATTCCGCTTGTATCTATAGCCGCGGCCTATCGATCTGACGGCATTATTGCTGCAGGAAGCAGCGACCTCAAATTCAGCCATCTGTGCCGCGAGAGCACCGCCGTTCATATTTCATCGCCGGGGTGCTTGCTCCGCGCCGTTACCGTCACCGACGCGACGCGAACAGTATATGCATTCTGTTCGTTCTATCTCGCGAGTGAGCGAGCACTTTCCTTCATGTTGTACGCTTCGTAGTCATTATCCCGCTCCGAATAACGCTCTCGTGTCGCTACGATGTGTCGCAAGGGCGCCGAGCTATTTATAAAATCCGACTAAAATGAGCGGAAATATGACTAATCGTGACGAGCCTCTTCTTCTCGTCATCTGTTATTAAGAATTACTGCGATACTGCATTTTGCAGAACGCGGTAAAAATTTATAGATCTATAGTGTGTAAATTGTCGCGGTGAGGGAAGGGGGGAGTGGCAATTTTCATCTCTCTCGACTTGCATTTTATTTATTAATTATAAACGCAAACTTGAAAACTCATTATTATAGAGTTTCTATTTTCAAACGCGATCGCGCGTGCGATTGTAATTTGTCAATATAAAGACGATCAGATACCTTTCGTGCGATCGGAGTGATAACGAATTAATAGAGGCGGGATATAACGGAGGTTATAAGCAGAGAAGGCTTCGTACTGTTCGATACGCGGCTCGGTCGCTTCCGCGAGTTGGTCTAGCATTTTCTCCCCCGACCGGAACCATTCACCCTATAATCTTGTCGTTACCTCGTCTCTTCTTTTGCAGCCCGCGAACGATGACATATCCCCCAGGAATATCGCGTTCTTCAGTAAGCGCGTCTCGTTCTTTAGATTCCTCGCATGAATTCCTTCCGAGACGCTTCACGTAATATTTGCGACTCTTGAACGTGCGATTTTCACTTCTATTCCTTTAGCGTGTTTCTACGCGTGGTAAACGAGGCGAATGCAACGACTCTATTAAGATATTTTTCCATCTTGACGGAAGAAAGAGATCGTAAAGGGAACGTATTCGAACAATGTACAAGTATTACATCACTATATTTATATTTCTCTCTGCAATATTATAGCTGAAAAGGGTGTGAACGCATTTTCTTTTACATTAAAGGATTGATATTACACTGTCGAGCGAGATTGTATCATCTGATATGTGTCTGAGAAATATATTTATTCAGAATCTCGCTATGCGAGATGTAATTCACGAAAACGTCGAGTTTAATAGCGTGAAGGGGATAACGATAACAAAACAATATAAATTTTCAATATAGTAGTTGCAAATCTTGGCGGAGTTATTTCCAGGATTGATTTATTCAATAATTACGTTCAATCAAATATAATTTGTAATATGCTCTATCTAAAACTGACGTCGTGCGAATAAGAACGAGTGAATAATAAATTATGATTGATTGATTCGCGAGCGATGCTTTCATCGCAATTGTAAATAGATCGATTTCCGCGGCCGCTTTAATAGCCTTTAATTCGAAATTTATTGATCGACGGCTTATTTAGAGACGATCCTGCGTGCCTAGAAACAAATTTCGACGCGAGAGGATTAATTTAACTGGTTATAAAGATTTCGCGCGATAGAATGTCGAAGTTAGCCCCGCGCTAGGACGTCTCTCGGAGGACGCAGATGGAGTTGTCGCTAGCGGGGGTTAACGCCTATATAGGGTCTGCATTATTTATGAACTTGCTGCGCCGTTGATGAGAGCGGCTCCATCTTACCCCTCCCTCGTTCCGGCGATATGAGAACGTACGTAGGATCGGCGCTGGACGATTCGTCGTGGAGCGGAACAAATCGCGCGTGAGTAAATCGCCGCTCGCATCTGTCGATTCTCGTAAATAATTAAAACGTGCGTCATCCGCACGACACACGGACAACTTGTCGGGCATATTAAGCAAGAGATTTCATGTTCTCTCAACTCTAGGGAATAGCAAATAGGTTTTCTTCTAAATATTCTATAAATAAAAATGACTATTTATTATATAATAAGGCAAAGCCGTTGAGTAAAATTTATGGTCACTGTTCAATTGATTGTTAATAATGATAGTAATAAAAAAATACGATGGGCTATAATAACATATAGAATCTCTATAAACTTATATAATTTTTTTAGAGGCATCCCTATTGACATCCTGACATAAAAATAATAATTTTAAATCAAATGGTTTTAGTATCTTAATGTTTCTCAAACTAGAAAAATATAGACAAAATAGAAATGTAAAATTTTAATTTTTTATATGTATAAAGTAGAAATAATAAAACATAAACGTTTAAAAATAGATTTGTTTGATACTATGAAAGAGAAAGAGAGAGAGAGAGAGAGAGAGAGAGAGAGAGAGAGAAAGTAAATTGCTCGCTATATTAAGACATTTGGACCTCGGAAAAGAAATTCAAATATTGGATGTAGATAACAATAAAATTTCTTTTTGAAAATACAACTCTTGCAATAAAATATGAAAAATATTATTATATGAATAAATAAAGCTATCTAAACACACTTTCCGCACAAAAAGTCTATTTCTCTTGCATATACAAAATTTGTCACATAATTTTCTCTCTCGTAAAACCACTTTTGACATTTTCCGCAATGTTGCATCAAATTTTGTTTATTCATATTGTCATAATAAAAACGCGTCACAATAGTTATCAACGTTTTTGAGATTGCAACTTTCATATTAAATTATAAAACTTTCGAGATCTTTCACATGTTGAAACGTCCTTAAACTATCCTCTTATTGATTTACGCAAAAATGTGAGATAAAAACTTGCCGTTTTCCCTCTCTTTCTCTTCTCTATCTCCCTTCTAATGATACGGATTATCCAATGATACTGTTGCGACGATCGATCTATTTCGTGCGGCCAAAAGGCCACACAAAGATCGCGAAGCTACGAGTTGGAAACCCTCTGCAGAGCGTACCTAATTCCACGCGGGATTTGTTAATCCGGGGTTGCAGAGTCGGTCATTATTTGGTGTCGCGTGATCTCGGGGGTAAAGCAGCACACGGGGCGTATTTCGGTACCACGGAACGCGCTGTATTTATCCTCCGATATATCACCCGAACCCCTAAATGCCCCGGAAAAGCTCGTCCGACCGAAACTAGGCGCGTATAGAGCGCCGCGGTGTCACGAAGCAGGGCGCGCGATCGCATTTTAGCCATACCACGGCAGTATCGATTTTTAATTCGCTTAAAAATCGCTTTAAGCCGCGATAACGATTGAAATATCTTTTGCATTAGCAGCCGTTTGTCTAATTACGAGGAAGATTAAATCGAATTGCAGCGTGCTCTGCGTTCGTCCGCCAATACATTCTCTTTGATCGCGTCACATTATTAATAGCTCTTTTATCGAAACGTTATTTAGCGCTCTTCGTCCTTAGCTTTCTATTCTATCTGATCACGTATCTCTCTTCCTGTCAGTGGTAATTGTCTTTTGTTCGCGCAGTTGAAAGTTCGCTATTGGATCTATCGCAAACGGCGACACAGATAATCGAATAAAGAAAAAAAAATAGAATCTCATAATTTCATAATAGCTTGTGTGCCATTAACATACATATAAATTATAGAAAATTACAGTTTACCTTTTGATGAAAATGTTGTGTTGAAGATAATAGTTTATTACGATTTTCCAAGTTTCAATATTACATCTTTAGCAAGTGTATATATGTACTTGCCAGCTAGCAATACTTTAGCAAATGTAAGACAAGATAAGATTTTGTCAAAATAGATTCCATTTGAAATTAAATGAAGGATAAGCTTTAGAGATATCTCTCCGGAAAGGAGAGAATCAAAGTTTATGTCGGTGCATTTATCGCAAGTGAGATTACTAGCTGCAAGTACGAGTGCAAACGCGAGAGAATCTAGAGAGAGAAAGAGAGAGGAAGCGTGTGTCTACGTACAGGCCGATAGGTATCGATCCCCGTTGACTCTATTCAGTGTGCACGACTCTCGACGGGGTGAGTTATACACCGCGGGCCGGTGCCACGGTAGAGTAACCTCCCTTGTACACGCTTGGTAGCGTGTGTGCTTGTGAAAACACCGATATCGTTATTTATGCATCGCGCCGATGGTAGGCTGTATATCTCGTCCCCCGAATATATCGCCCTCTCGCCCCCGTCTTCCTACTTTATCACTCTCTCTCTCTCGCTCGCTCGCTCGGCTGCACTTGCCGCGGTCCTTCGAAAACTGCGCTAGGATTGCGTCGCTGAAGTTGCAGTTAGATTGTGGCTTCCTCGGGAATTCTCCGGATTTTTACGCGCATCTACCCCC
>NW_021848439.1:1501935-1524142 GCF_003651465.1 Formica exsecta | reverse complement strand
CCCGTCCCCCCCCCCCCCCCCCAACCGTCGCATCGCGGGATCAGTTTTCTCGTATCGATGTGTACTTCCGCCGCATTTCGCTCCCTCGCGATACTGTCAAACGCCGCCGAGCCGCTCATCTCTTTCACTCTATCTTTCTCTATCTTTTTCTACCATCTCCATTCTCTCTTGCAAACGGCGTCGGGATTTAACGCTTTGCGGTTCAGATGTTTTCCGTGCTTCTCGCCGCGCCACGTGAATTAATCGCGCGCCGATTTGTCGGTATGCACAGTCAACACGCGTACTGTTACAACGCGGAGGTAACGTTGATATTTCGCAAATAGGCTAAACGCATTGTTGAACGATGCGGATACGAGGCAAACTTCCATACCCGACAAATGCAATCATTGCGACGCAATATTATTATATCTCGGGAGCAAATGTTTTGCGATGTTAGGTAGTTACCGTTTCCGCCCGTGTTATAATGTAATCGAGCTTATCACGGGGTCTGTAATCGTGCGTCCGCGCACCGCGGTATGTAACGCGAGAATGTAAACTATTCGTGAAAGCGATATGTAATGAATTTCATTTACATTAGTATTGTACATGTCTTTGTCCTAGGAATAATAGCAAATTAATGCATTAAAGCGAAAGAAATATATATTTGTCAAAGATTACATTATTCTTTTATATAAATATTAAATTATATTTTATGCTAACGTCCGGTTATATAAATTTAATCGTGAGTAGGTTTATATAATTACTCTTTTTTACACAAGAAAAGCGAGGGATTCTTATATTGAATAGAAACTTTATTCATAGTTGATAAAACGGTGATCATTCGAGGGAAAATCAACGTTAACTATACTTTCTAGCACGCTCGTTTCGTTCACTATCTCTCTCGCCGTAGGTTATTTTGCCCCATTTCCAATCTATTCATCGAGCATCGCCGATTGTTCACGATCGCGCGATTCAATATCGCGTTCAGTGTCTCTCCGTTAACGACCGTCAAAGTGCGCCGGATGCCGTCAATAGTAGACGCAAAAGTGTTAACGGACGCGTTGCGAAAAAAAAAGTGAGAGAAAAAAAAAGAGCGCGAGTACACTGCGATCATCGGTGTAAAATGAAAAAAACTCGCGACGGCAGCGGGGAGGGCAACACGGAGCCGAATCGTTTTTATTTCGACGGTACGTGGCTTTAATTTCGCAGTCATTACCGTTATTATTTCTCCGCGTTCGACCAAACAATTTACACGATGAATACAACCGAGTATACAATAACGCGCAAAATTAAAAAAGAGATCGACACGCAAATATTTCCATACCGGTGTTACGGTAATGTTGGCTGTGCGCGTCCGAGAGGCTAAACGAACATTGGCTAATTAAAATTATTTATTCCAAATGTAAAGGTCCGTATTAAGATTATGGAATAAACGCCAATTATTCGCTCCTATATACGTCATCCGCTTTGGATTTTCACATGGTAAGCGAATAAAATTATACGCCATTGCTGATGAAATGCCGCTCGTTTCGACTGGCCCACAAAGACGCGATTGTGAAACCGCGGAGAGAAATTTTATTAAAAAAAAAAAAAAATCTAGCATCTCACGATGAGTTTTCTTTATGTTCTATCGGCTCAATTTTCCAGCTTCCACGTTCTTCGGACCATCGCGAGTCGCGAGACCTTTTTCCCCGACGATCGTCGAATGGATGCTCTCCTTGCGGCTTTGTTCGCGGCAACGAAGGCCAGTGATTAGAGGTGATTCCATTTTTCCAGTTCACCCTCCGCACTACCGCCCGAGTTCTCATTATTATAAAGTCACTAACGAACCGAGGAAGCGCCCCGCAGACCATCCAATTTCTCTCTTCCTTTCTCTTTCTCTCTCTTTCTCTCGCGACCGTCCTCTTTCTTGCATCTTTTCTTTCTCTTTTCCCTGCCGCTCTATGGACCAAATCGATTCTCTTCACAACTCGCAATCGCAAACTAGAGATTGAGGCACTTAAGCTGCAAAAGTAGTAACGGCTTTGAAATATTCGCTTAAGTAATCGTAACACGTAATATTCTGGACTCTTGGCTTCCGTTTGTTTATACACCTGCCGTGAACTTTGCTTGCTTGCATACTTATAGCATATGAACGGTTTGTGTTTTGTTGGCACGAAAGCAAGTACTATAAATAGCTTCCGAAGTTATAGAATGTTTAGTAAGAAGTTTATATTTACGAAGCGAGAATACTTTCACAATACTTTAATACGCATTATGCAACAATATTTTTTTTTTATTTTTTAGTTGTAGATTATTCGCGAATTCGCTGTCATTAAAATTTATTATTATCTCTTCTAATAATTAAGTCGCTTATTCTCGTAATACTCCTCAACTACTTTATATAATATAGAATCATGTAACAAACATAATTAAGAAAAAGTAAAAGGATTATAATAAAAATATCTTTCCAAGTAAATCAAGTAAAAAATTTTGAAAAGAAGAGCCTGTGTTCCGATGCTGGAAGGAGTTTCCGATTGAATAGATTCGATAAAGTTACCATCGGTTCACATCCTTCGCTCACTTTCAGACGACTTTGAATCATCGGCTTGTAACGCTGTAGTTCGAGCCATTCATTAGCGGAGAAAACTTGTAATACCCACTTTTATCAATAACATCAATTCACTAGTTTATTATAAAAATGTATTTTAAGAGATTGCCAATTTAATATTTTTAAACATTACGTCCTCGATTGTAAGAATAATGCAATTGACAGATAATACGCTACGTTAAATATTTTATCGAATAGTAATATAACGAACAAATATTATTTAAAAAATGTTACGTATAGTTTATGTTTACGTATTGTCTCAAAGAGAAAAAAAATGAAAAAAAAAAAATGAAAAACTTGTTATAATGCATAAAATAGTGGGTTATCTCGGTGTAGGAATAAAAGATAACTTTCCGAGAGCTTTAGCTCTATTTGAGCGATAATAAGAGCCGCGGGCGTGACAAACTTATTCGCGTGGAAACAACAAAGTCTTGAATTCGAAGCCTTCGTAACAGCCAGGAATAATAAAGACCATCCAAGGTAAATGTTTTCACGACGGGTAAGTACGTGTACGCACCATGAATATGCAAATCCGCAACAAATTTCCCCTCCTCTCGCCGGTGCGCCCACGAAACACCTTTTTCTGGCCGCCTGATTAACACCTCGTGAAAGTAAAATCAGCGAGTTAGCGATCCCGACTTCCGCCATTACGCGCCCCCTTATCAATTCAATACGTTCTCCGCTGTAATCGATTAATTGCGTTGCTTAAATTCTCGTCCGTGAAGCAACGCACTTTGCCTTAATTCGCGATAAACGCCCGACGGCTGTGTTTTCTCTATGGAGTTTTCTATAATAACTTCCGCAACGTTACGAAGATCTTTAGCAGTATCGAAATAATTTTATCTCTCTCTCGTATCTTCTTAGGAGGACGTGTTTACTTTGAAACTTTTGAACCTCCGCGCTCTTACTTTTCCGCGAAGACACTTGTTTTTCGCGTAATCATTCGACGATTTTACGTCCGTTCCACTTGTTGTCTCTCGTATTTTCTTAAGAAATAATAAACTATCCCCGAGCGCTTTCTCTCTTATCTCGTCGTCTCTTTCTCTCGCAAGAGTATAAGCTCGACGCGAAGTTTTCAACAACGTCCAGAATAACCTGGTTAAAGTATCTCCAATGCGCGAGCGTCTCGCGTTTAACCTCGTTATATCAGATTTCAAATGAGCGCGGAGATATTCTCAGATATTTCTCCGCAGCAAAAATGTGCGGAGCAACTGATATCATCGGAGACTGATATTCCGACACCCGGTTCGAAACATGGTGTAGAATCAGCTTTTCGCGGAGAAACTCCGGATAAGGCTTTGTAAAAACTTTCATCCCCTCCCCCTCACACCGACGTTTCAGAGCGTGTTTTATCGTCGCTCGACATTAAAATAAAGTGACCGCGACGCCAAGCTCTCGCCTGTGGCCCCTCTTTTAGCCATCCTCCTTTTTCAACCTCATCCTTGTCGTCGGTCCATCCTGCCGCGACCTCGCTTCTATCGCTCCGGGATATTGTTTTAGGGATGGCGTTCGAGCATCAACTGAAAATAGACCTGCCCTCGTAACACGCGTGCGTTTCATCCCTCTATCTCTTTCTCTGTACCCCGTCGCCTTCGCGCTGGCCACCCTCCCCCCACATTTCTTTCCCCTATCCTTTTGACTCATCGACGCGCAAGTGCATTCCCTCCCGATCCTCTCCCTTTCGCGGCGTTTTATGGCAATACTAAATTTTGCGACGAGTGCGTGAGGCGAAACGGTAACAGGACGGTTGGCCGGTGTGTGATACCGACTGGCTATTGTGGTATGGAGCTATCAGCGAATCGCGCGTTTCGCGGGGTAAATCGAGGGAGATTATCCGTCTCGTTTTCTCGCCCGTCGACGCTTTCCTCATTTTATTGCCGACTGAAATTGCACTACCGAGACTGAGCACGAACGTGCGAGACACTAAAGCCGTTCTAATTGTCGCGTATGAGACATGAATTTGATTGTTCCGCGTTTACGATCTAACGGTATTGATAACATGACTACAATAATCGAGAACAACGTTATTCTGGAGATTTAAATTAGATGAGAACAAATTAATGCATATTTTGTTACGGTTATTGTCGTATATAATTTATAATGTTTCAATATTTAAATAAGTTTTATCTGCAGTATAATATCGATTGCTTTAATGAATCTAATTAAGTCAAGAAAAATATTGTAGAAAAGCTCTTCTTTTTAATCACTAATTTCTTTGTACTCGTTTCATTGATATTGCACAATACTACAAAATCTTTTTAATCAATATATTGATTAGGCAAATTAAATAATATTGTGATAAATTACATTGTACGGTACTAAAATTTTCAATTAAATCTAAATTGCTTTAAATAAGTCTAGCAAACCAAAACGGAATATTTATAATCGTTTTTTATTTTTTTAAATGTTATTATTAATGATGTATTAAACAATAAATTGAGATTTTATAAGATGAATTTTTTTTTTATTTTATATATATTGATATCATTGGAAAGAGACAGAGAGAAAGAGAGAGAAAGAGAGAAATTATTGCTCCGATTTCGCCAAAGGCTTCCCCTTCGGAAAATTTGACCGCGCGGGGACTCCAAGGGTGGGCCACGGCGGAAGTTACGCCTAACAACGAGGAGGAAGGAACCTTCTCGTTTTCCCGCTCGTTGCAAAACACGACAGAGATTTATTAAACTCCCCCGAGAGACAGGAAAGGGCCGAACGAGGAGCGGCAAGCAAACAATAAATTCAGGTTTAAGAAAACAGGATACGATGGTTGAAGGGCGATGACCGCGGTCTGCCTTAATTCGAAGATGCTCGCTCCTTTCCCTCTTCATTCCGTATTTAGGTTGATTTGTGACTTAAAGGCGATGATTTTAAATTACTCGTTATTTCGCCGCAACGAGTCTGGCGTACTGGATCAAGGCGAAAAAATCTCATCGGATTTCGTCGCCCTCAGATTAATCCCAAAGTGAAACAAAAATATCTTATGAAAAATTGAGAATATCCATAAAAGATGTAAGAACGTTGACTTTATTGCTAACAGGGGAGCTTATATCGAGTCTTCAAATATTAACATGCCTAATAAATATAAAAGTTCTAGATCTTTCTTCTAAGTCTTTCTTTAGATTTATTAACTTTTAATTTAATTTAATGTGGTATGATAATTTTCTCCTGCAGAGATAACTTTTATCATAAAAAATGTTCACAAATAATCTTTTTCAAAATTAATACGTACATTTTTAATTAGATTGAACGGTCAGCTTGATGAAATATATATAAGGATATTTTATCAAGCTTGCGATCCTTTACTAACATCGCATCGATAATTCAACAGGAGTAACTAGTAAAGATTTATATAGCGCGAAATGACACGATTTGTAATATATGTAAAAATTGTTCGGACATTTTTGAACGAATGTACGTTTTTGTGCGCTGCTACTTCCGTAGGGAATATCATATTTCGCAGCGCGCAGGAAATGTGACAGAAAACGTATAACATCGATTGCGAACGATGTAACGCGCCATCGCCTTTCGTTGTTGCCGTACATTTACATTATTGCGCACTTAAACGCGCCGAAACAGAAAATTTGAAAAATTCAATATTATCCTATTGGTGCATTTCATGCCTATCGGAAATATGAAAAGCATATATTTGCACCGACACGAATTTTATATTCTACTACCCGCCCCCTCGTGCGAATAAAAATAGTTTGTCGCAAATCACTACAGCGAAATGTACAGTGTATCGAATTCCAATTACTCGACATGCTGCATACGCGTTTTTATCTCCCCCAATGTAAAACTTTACCTTTCATCATTGAAATTCGTATCGTGCTTTAAAATTTAATTGCATCTTTATATAGAAACAAATATTTTATATTAAAGCAAAGCGCGGTGCACGCGCGCTGAATAAAAGTTGCAACTCGTCAGTTTATACATTCACAAATAAATTGTCAAGCCTAATGTAGGCTTAATATTTTAAAGTTAATTTCCACTGGCCTTTCTTTTTTTTTTATTTAAACTCTACTATAAACACTACTATAAATCTGTACGATATCATTAAGAGTTTAATTATTATTTGTCCAATTTCAATATTGTTAATAATCAATTCATTAATTCTTTAATGACAAACTGATTATTCGCATCATTATCTTTACCACTCACTTTATTTTATTATTAGCAACCTAGATTTTCTTGATACAATTGAACTTTTATAATCTGCTGGATAAACTATATTCGGTGGGTGGTATTACAACATGCAGTATATTTTTCGCAAATGCTGACACATCGTTACATTCTTCTTTTCTCCTGAGCACGATGCGGTTACCTGCTGACAATGCCTGCACGTATGAGGTTACGCGCGTGCACGGAAATTCAAGCACGCCTCTCTTTCTCTCTCTCTCTCTCTTCCTATCGCACAACTTTAAAGTGGCGTCTGCAACCGAAGAGACGTCTCCGAGATGCATCGACTACGATAAGGATCGCCGGAGGTTACCGGCGATGGTCTGCTCTAATTAATCAGCGATTCGTTAAAACCGTCTCTGCAGGTCGATAACGCTCTACCGGGTTTGCGCTCGCCATCAGAATCCAAAGGACCGGGAAAGGGACAGGAGAAATGGCGAGCGGGGGGAAGAAAAGGGGCGACAGAGGAGGGTAGGTGGCAAATCAGAGAGGGTGGCTTGGGAGACAGCGGAGAGTGCTGGAAGAGAAGAGAGGGTTCGGCCGGAGGGCGTAGCACGGGTTGCGCCGGGCTATACATTACGAGCTTTAGTAGGGTTTAGCCGTCGCTATATACCGTGTCGCGGTCACCATTCCGTACCACCTATACGCACAGGCGTGGACACACACACATACACACATGTAGGTACACACGCGCGCCTATAATCCCGCGTGAATTCGGCGTAGGTAGGTAGGTGGATACGCGTGTAGGTCAGCGCACGCGTGTATACGCTTCGACCTCTAAATGCGTATCGAAGTGTGCGTGAGTCCGCGGCATCGCCACTGTGTGCGTACCGCATAGCGAGACATACACGGTGTGTGTGTGTGTGTGTTCGCTCCGGGATATACGGACGTGCGCGTCGCGAGGCCCGATTTCGTCCGGGATCAATGTGGTGGTCTCCGTGACACTCGACCTCAATGCCCGCGATAATGTCTATCAGTTCTATCACGCACTTTGATGGCCGTTCGCTCTAAGACCTTATATACCGTCTCTCGCCGCCGCGCCTTGTATTGAGTCGATAAACGCGATGTACAAAAATCACTGCTCGTCTCTTCAAAATCTGTAGCTCTAAATATAAACGATAGATGTTTCTGAAACACCGTGTATAATATCATTCATTTTCAGCACGATATTTGCAACTCGATGAAATGCCCGCGTTTGGCGATTTTACGAGCCGGGGAATTTATAGAGACTAGCTCCCTCTCTCTCTCTCTTTCTCTGCGTGCACGATGTCTAATTACAATTATTGCGGCGCAGCTTTTTGCGGGACGAGTAAAAATAGCCGCGTTGCGAATCGCGAACGAGAAGGCAGACGAATGAAAACGTGGACGATATGCTGAAACGCGTTTTTGGACGGAGAAACGGCACAAGTACCGATTCAAGTCGCGCGATGGAAAGTTCCGGCCGTGTGGAAAGCAAAGTTAATGTTTCATGAGTTGGCGGATAAAGAACTTTGCTCGCCGGCCGAGTTTAACTTCGTGACAATTCGTCGAGGAACGCGTCCGTACTCGCGATGGAGAGATAACTCGATAATTTCCGCGCGCCGTATTTGCATCCATATCCATGTTTTTTCTTCGTGATCTTTCGTCGTTGAACCAAGATAATAAATAATAGATATAATATCGTGTAATAGACATTATTACACGATATTTTCGCAATTTTTCGTATATGTATATCTGCATGTATGTTGTTTCTTATTTTCAGTTAATAAGTTGTCTTACAATATTCGAATTAATCTGATTTAATTTTCTGATATTTTCAAATTTGAACTTTGCAAATTCGGGAAATTTATGCGCGAGAGAAATGTATATATATATATCGATCGAATAATGAGTGATAATCAGTATTGTAAAGAAATTTGATCTCAATGACGTAATAATAAATGATCCAAAGTATTACATGGGAATTTGTGTTTGCAACACAAATGAAATACCTGCGCACTCATGATTAATTAATATAATTACACTCTATAAGTAGAAAAGTTCTTATTATTGATCGCATTCTATCTATAGAATTCAATCCAATTTCAAATACGCTATTCTCAAATTAATAATAGTGCATTCATTGATATTAGAAAGAACAGCGTATGTGACGAAATGTATTCATCGTATGTGACGATTACCATATTTGACAATTAAATGTTTCATATTGCAGCGAAATGTGTAAAAAAAAAAAAAGAAATTTTCATATATTTAAAATAGTGTTTGGAACACAAATATTATTCAGAAAATGATGACCACGATTTGTTATTGTCTCCCCGTGCAATCGTTTTCCGCGGAATTTGGAACATATGCATTCAAGAGGTCACGTTTGAAGCTCACATATTTCTCGTCTCAGGACAGGTGTTGCTTTTCGCGCTTTTAACAAATTAAAGTGGACGGACAAAGAGAGACATTTTCCTCGACTAAAAAAGCCGTAGAGACGAAAGATAAGAATGTATACGGCTAAAGAGAGAGAAAGAGAAAGCGTAGGAGAAAAAGATAGAGAGAGAGAGAGAGAGAGAGAGAGAGAGAGAAATGTACAGAGAAACAGAGGTAAAGGCGAAGCGGATTGGCGCTAGACGAAAAGAAGAGAACGGCAACGACATAAAGAGAAGCGGCGAGACGTCAGGCATTTCTCGCTTGCACGGCTTCGTAGAACCACCTTGCTATTATACTGATTACATTTTCAAATGCGCCTATCCGGGATGCGCGTTGTCTCCCCGACCCTTCCGGCCCTTTCTTCGCCTCTTTCTCTCTCGTCTCGCAGTGTTCCGGCAACATCTACGATCCGACATGTTCCATCTATTTTTTCGCGTCTCCACGGATTTTATGACACCTTCGTCGCTGTTTCTCTCACGCGCCGGCATATTTTACGACATACCCTCCGTCCCTTTATTTTCCTCGGTGTAAGAACGATTTTCACGTAGGGAATCTCGCGCATGAAGAAATCCTGGCGGCGAATTTCCTGTCCACTTCCATTTGAGCCTTGTGTGCATCGGCATGAGAGAGTATCTGAATTTCTAAAAGGTACGACGAGAGATGGCCTCGTGCGCCGAGTCTCGCTCACACAATGCGCCGGTAAATCACCTCGGTGCAAAACAAAAGGCGGAATTCAGCGAGAAAAAGTCGGTCACACTCTGCGACGACGTACTATAGACGCTAAAGCCTCGGGGGTTTGCACGATTGATCGATCTCGGATGAATATTTACAACGGCCCCGCGCGCCCGCGCCTCTTTTTGACGCGCCGATTAGTTCTAAGGAAAAGAGGCGCGAATAATAATAAGTTCGCGCGCTACAGGTCGTGCGATAAACTCACGGTCTGTATTTGCATGTGCAAAGTTTATCCTTCCGTGTGCGCGTACTCGGATTTATGAAAATTATGGAAATCATTCGATCGATAATATCCTTGCGAGTGATAAATACATGTGAGCTACGAAGGAATGCGAAGCCCTGATACAATAGAATTGTATTACGCTTCGAGAGATATTTGCGCATTCGGTCCGCGTGATAACGCGACATCAATCACCGCGATAACGAAGGAGGAATCGCGGCCCGCTTAACGAAATACATCCCCGGACAAAGCTGGCGAGTGTTGCAAACAAAGAATGCGTAATATGCGCCAGCACATACATGATATTTGCATGCCGATGGTATCAACGACATTGGGTCATTGACCTGCGACGAGTTAAGTATTTTTAATAGCCGGCTCCCAACCAAAGAAATGATCTCGCATTCACTGAATCGTTCGTCAAGTGCAATTGATTGCCGCTACTGAGAAGTTAATCATCGTCATTCGTCGTCTACGTGATGGAGAAATGGTTTCAATCATCTTAAGATCATTGGACGCTCGCTCGCTGATTCGTATAATATTGAACGTATCTACGAAAACTTTATACAAGATTTACTTTTGAAGAAGTCGACATAATTATGATCAACAATTTCCCTCGTAAAACTCGTCTCTAAGTAACGTGTCCAACATCGATTAAATAATCAAATAATTATATTATTTTATACACTATATAATATTTTGCGCTCGTAATAATTCTATAATAATGTCAAAAAAAAAAAAAAATGGGAAACTACAGATTATAAATTTCACAGAACCATTTCATTCGAAGAGAGAGAATCTTTCTAACAGTCTCGCTAACAAGATGCGGCACGACGGGATCAGCGATGCAATTCTAAACGCGCGATGACTGCAACACCGTCCGCAATTTCCTCGGTGCACTGTCCATTACTTTCGAGGGACAATGAGACTTTATGGACAATCCCTCGCCCCCTCCCTCCCCAGTCTTATCCTCCCCTTGTAGTTCCCTACGTGACACCGGTCCTAATGGTGTGCCTGGAGGCCGACATATCCTACCATACCATTAACCGTAGCCGTAGCGCGACTTTGCCTTTCTACTTTATGCAACGCGCACGTCGAGACATATGTCATTATTTTCGCGCAACTATCTTTCTAGTTACACCAACGGCACGTGCAACGCGCCGCTACTCGAACGTGCCGCCGTCGCGGATAATACATGTTGCATTTGTTTTCGTTAAAACGCTGACAAAACGCTGCCTCCCAACATGGCGACCCTTTAATCTTCATTCGCGCCGTCTCGTTTGGGATAACCTCGTTTCCTCGCGACGGCGACCCCTCTCCCTTTTATTGCCACGTGTTGCTCTATCGCGAATGCCAAAGCTCTCTCTCTCTCTCTCGCTTTATTATTATCGTTATAACGTTATTCTTGTCCCCGAGTTCAAAGATACGCTTGTGAGCGATGCGAGTGCTTGATAAAAAATGTATTTAAAATAAAGCGAGAACTCTCTCTTTAGCTCCTGTGTTTCGCACGACACGTTATAATATGTCTTGGTGTGTGTACGTGTGTGTTTATATATTAATAATTAATTAACTCATTAATATGTTAGCAGACTATCGTGCGGTGGATGTGTTTACACAAATACGTCTAGAAAACAAATGTGATAATATTCATTACCGTATGAATAGTAGATTTTTCTCTATTATTTCGACGCGTAATAAATATTCATTCGTCTTTATTGTGCCCACGCATTCGATGCCGTGTGCCCACGATATTACCATCGTTAATTATAATTTGATTTAATTTCCTCATTTATAATATCCTCGTTAATACGCATCATATTTTCACTTTTAATCCCGTATCGAGCACTGTCAATTCCCGCGCTGCTGATTCCATACCATCGATCGTCGTATAATAATCATGTATAATTGGTAAATTACTTGTTAAGCGACCAGAAAATTATGCCGATCCGATATGAAAATTGAGATTATAAATACTATAGCTTGTTACATATTATATAAGCTTCAGGATTTTACGGCTTTGACCACACGTAAGGGATTAAGTGGCGTTGAAAATTACTATCCATCCGCGATCAGATTTTACAACTTAAACGAGTTAAATGACGAACTGAAATGTTAATATATCATCGAGGACAAACATCAATAACGATCAAATTTCATTAAACATCAATATCAAACCGCGCTCTTTATCACATAAATACACATAACGTTCTTTTATATAAATCAAAAATTATTATATTGCCATCTCATTATTATTCAATTTAAAAATTAAAAAGTGTCAGCGTCAAATTATTTGATCATATTTGCACACATTGTATTTTCAGAATACGTTTCTTAGAAATTATCTTAATAATTTAAATGTGAAAGAGAGACACACACATCAAGCTATTATAATAATTTGAAGAGAATAATTAAATACATCACATATTTCTCATATCAACGCTTGTATCTTTGCGGATTGAAAATATGTAATATATTTGTATTAACATCGCTGTGGCGTATAATGAAAAATATGTTCAGCCGCAGGGGGACAACGTTTTCGAGGCAGATTGGAGCACCTGTTTTGATTTTGCGTATAATATTGCTACCCTGTTAGTTCTTCCTACATGAATTTCAATATTTGCGCTGGGTAATTCATCCAAAAAAGCTCGCTCCAGTTATTTTAATTAATCAACTACTGTAATTTTTTAAAATATATTTCGCGTTCCATCACACACGCGAAAAATTTAATAATTCGTTAGACGAAAAGTGCTATCTCGCGACCGCGATCTCGGGAGGTACATGGCATTTCTATCCCGAGATATTTTCTTTATCAACCGGCGACTTGAAGAATCACAGTTCGCTTAATCTATAAAAAGATTCGCGTGAGTTCCTAATAATGCGTGTAGCAAACGTGCGTAAGAAGTGCTCGTAGCGGACCTTTCGCTGAAAACCTTGGAATGGAAGAAAAACGGCGCCTTCGTTATCCTTAAGAGACGCCGCAATCAATCTCTATTCCAAAGCGAGGTTTAGAGCATTATCGTGTACGTCGCGTGTGGAACTCACGCGAACAACGGAATAATGTCGACTGTGAGTAAGGAATTTATTCGTAAAAACTTACTTCACATTTACGAGCAAAACGGAGGCTTTCTTTGGAGCAAGCGATATACGCCGTCACGTCAGTTTAGTTTTAAAATTGACAGCGTTACTTACGAAATA
The DNA here is from genome assembly GCF_003651465.1 of Formica exsecta. Lineage (NCBI taxonomy): Eukaryota > Metazoa > Arthropoda > Insecta > Hymenoptera > Formicidae > Formica > Formica exsecta. The sequence goes on along the minus strand of NW_021848439.1, from coordinate 1,510,859 downwards.
TATTTTGAGATTATTATAATTTTAATGCCTCTCTGATTTTCCCGAGTGTATATCCGGATATCATACTCTTAGCAATATATAATTATAAAAAAAAAAGTAAATAATTATCTTTTTCTGAAAAGTGTATTATTTTATAAAAATATATTATTTTATATATGCGTTATTTATTGAAGGAGCAAAAAAAGATTAAAAACTAATAATACTGTATTGCAACATTATACTTTGTTTAAATCCAAGTGCATTTAAAACATTTACGAATCTAGAATATTCTGTTCTTAAATCGTAATCCAAAATCAATATTCGATTTTAGTTGCATCCAGTAACTGAAATATCATATCGCCATGTCGCAAAATCGCGTTTGAAGTGAACTTAAAAACTGAAAATTGCAATCTATCAGCATTGGTACGATACCGAGATGCAATTCCGACATATCAATAGCGACAGGGGACGACGCGCTCTATTCCCCATTCGTTACACGTTACTCCGCGCGAAAGCGGAAATAAAACGATGATTTTTCGGCGCAGAGGGTAAACGCGCGTCCGTCGCGGTTGAAACAAAATATCGCCTGCATAAAAAAATGCGAAGAGAGCGAAGAGGTTTTTCCCGTTATGTGAGATTTTTCCTACTTATTCGGAACGAATCGCGCCGCCCGGATAAATTCATCTTCTCGCGCGAGCAATGCACTTCGGTGTGCAAGTGAATTCGACCCCCCACCTACGTGCCCGTGTCGACGACCGAAACACGATAGTGGCACGATATCCACTCTCGAAGCGCTTTCTCGTTCGGTGCAGCGGCCGTTTACAAATGTTGGGCGTGGTGGGGAGACGAGCGGCGCATCCCGAAAGGCACGCGACCGTTGATTGCGGGGGCAGGTAATATAATGACAGAGGAAAAAGGACCGTGGAATATATATGAAACTTCCCGAAAGCACGTATTATTAAGGGGGTAGCGGATCTTCGCATCCCCTGACACCCACCTGGCTGGTACATCTACGGTCCTCTATGCCTATCGCTCGTACGGTTGCCTCTACCATTGCACACGAGCACTGCACGACACTCTTAAATCACCATCATCTTCGCCACTGGGATACCCCCGCTGGGAACCGATCTCCTCTCCCAAGCCAGTCAGCACGATGGGCCAACCGGTGAGCGGCGCGGTACTCTGATTGCTCGGTCGGACGATCTATAATTATAAAAAAAAAAGTAAATAATTATCTTTTTCTGAAAAGTGTATTATTTTATAAAAATATATTATTTTATATATGCGTTATTTATTGAAGGAGCAAAAAAAGATTAAAAACTAATAATACTGTATTGCAACATTATACTTTGTTTAAATCCAAGTGCATTTAAAACATTTACGAATCTAGAATATTCTGTTCTTAAATCGTAATCCAAAATCAATATTCGATTTTAGTTGCATCCAGTAACTGAAATATCATATCGCCATGTCGCAAAATCGCGTTTGAAGTGAACTTAAAAACTGAAAATTGCAATCTATCAGCATTGGTACGATACCGAGATGCAATTCCGACATATCAATAGCGACAGGGGACGACGCGCTCTATTCCCCATTCGTTACACGTTACTCCGCGCGAAAGCGGAAATAAAACGATGATTTTTCGGCGCAGAGGGTAAACGCGCGTCCGTCGCGGTTGAAACAAAATATCGCCTGCATGAAAAAATGCGAAGAGAGCGAAGAGGTTTTTCCCGTTATGTGAGATTTTTCCTACTTATTCGGAACGAATCGCGCCGCCCGGATAAATTCATCTTCTCGCGCGAGCAATGCACTTCGGTGTGCAAGTGAATTCGACCCCCCACCTACGTGCCCGTGTCGACGACCGAAACACGATAGTGGCACGATATCCACTCTCGAAGCGCTTTCTCGTTCGGTGCAGCGGCCGTTTACAAATGTTGGGCGTGGTGGGGAGACGAGCGGCGCATCCCGAAAGGCACGCGACCGTTGATTGCGGGGGCAGGTAATATAATGACAGAGGAAAAAGGACCGTGGAATATATATGAAACTTCCCGAAAGCACGTATTATTAAGGGGGTAGCGGATCTTCGCATCCCCTGACACCCACCTGGCTGGTACATCTACGGTCCTCTATGCCTATCGCTCGTACGGTTGCCTCTACCATTGCACACGAGCACTGCACGACACTCTTAAATCACCATCATCTTCGCCACTGGGATACCCCCGCTGGGAACCGATCTCCTCTCCCAAGCCAGTCAGCACGATGGGCCAACCGGTGAGCGGCGCGGTACTCTGATTGCTCGGTCGGACGATCACACGGGAATACCGCAGTATCGCTGCCGCATTCGTGGATACAGGCGGCGAGCTTGCTAGTAGACGGAGGACACTGCACGCGGCTGTCCGCTAAAACAGCCGGCTCCGTCGTCGATACCGGGCGTTTTACGTTCCTTTCCGGAAGCTCACGTAACGGCGCGGGACCCAGAGTGGAACGATATCTAACACGCGGTTCGGATAGCAGAGTTCGGGCGGCAGGGACGACGGTCGAGAGTCAGTCGTGACCCGAGTCCACCCACCTCGGTGGACGCGCGCGAGGGCGCAGAGACACGGTACGTGCTGTACGCGACGCGAATCTACGCTGGTGACAACCAAGGACGCGCGTGAGATCGACGTTCGCGGTTCCGGGGCTAGCAGTGCACTGACTCCGGCCTCCTCGTTCGACCCGACGGTCCGCGGCTCCGACTCCCACGCGGCGCATGCGTGGCTCAACATGGCGACGTTGCGCCGTCGTCGTCGTCGTCGTCGTTGCCGCCGTCACCGACGTCGACGTCGTCGTCGTCGTCGTCGTCGTCTTCGTCGTCCTCGTCACCCCTCGGCACGCTCCGTCTCTCTTCCCATTGTGATTCCCTCCGTGCCCGATTGTGCGTGTGGTATCGCGCACATGTATTCGACGTACGCGCTCGTATACATGCGAACGCGCTGTCGTGCTTCATGCCCCAAATCGGCACCCCCCGAGAGAGAAAGAGAAGGAGAGGTGGGGCTTCTATATCTCAGGCGGCAGCGACACCCCCGTCCCACGGTAGGGATGAGTGGCACGCCGGTAGTTCTCGCGCTCTTTTCGCGTAAGAATAAGACCAGAAACGTTGCAGGTGGTTCGCACGATGAGCGATCGTCGACGTGCGGTCCTCCTTCGACACGCGCGATTATCGAGTGTCGAATGAGTTCACATGATCGAGCACTTAGTCATGGACTGTTCCTCGTAACGTACGAACGCGTGACTTCCACAGGTCATGAGTGAGATTAGGGTTAACTGCGCCGATTATGCAACGCACCGATGTAAATTTCTTCTCGGCGCTGCTTTAACCATCCTAAACAGTGCCTATGTACTTTTACTGCACGAATTGAATTAATTGGAACGACGGCTGATGTTTAATCACATTGTCCTCACTAACAGCTTATTTTTAATTAAACGTTATTTTACAATGACAAAGATGTATTTGTTTCGCTCTAAATTGAAATTATTCATTCGCGAAGTTAAGAAAATGTGAGAACTTCTATTTATATCATTTCGCAATTTATTAATATAGATTTAATATTTAATATAAGTACTGAAAGACAGAAGGAAATTAGAGTTAAATAAAAAATTTACATGAGAAAAAATATATTAGAGCATTGTTCTAAAAATTTCCTTCCAATTTTCTATTTCTGTAAATTTTTCGACGAGAGAGAATGCTTAATATAGTCGTTGCTTTTGAAACTTAATAATTAATTATACGTTGATAATGTCACAAAAGACCCAAGCTATTTTTATTGTATACATTATTAGAACTATTTCGTAACATTATAGGCAGAAAATATTTTTGCAATATTTCCTGGAAACATTTGCTCTACTGAAATGGACATTCGTAAATTCAAACGGATCTTATATCTCGACCGTAAATATATGCGTATGCGAACGAAAAGTAGTTCGCGAATGACAACCGAGAATTTTTGCCATGATTGTCGCGAGGATATAGCACATATCGGCATGAATAAGTTATACGTTTCTAGATGCAATGTATACGCGATGCACCGTTTTTGTTCTCTTCTTTATTTTAGTTAGTAGTCGCTATTACTGCCGCTACGAACTCGACGCACAGCTGAATCGCGAGTCTCGAAACGAATTTGGCATCGACTCAGAAACATCCGGGTGGTCGTTCAGACCTCACGAAGAAAGGAAGGATTTTGTTGGGAGCATTCCAAGTACTTCGGACAAGCGTAACGGGACTTTTTCGATATGTGCGAAATTGGAATTACGTAACGTATCCGCCGAACGATTAAGATGCTTTGGGAAAAAAAAAAAAAAATCTATCAATGTTACAAGCGTGACGTGCGGTCTATGATCTCGTTAACGATAGAGGAAAAAGGTGGTAACGTATAACTCGGTACGAGCTGTTGGAGATAAATTAGTAGATGGTTCAGATACTCGCACACGCGCATGGTAGATTGGTTCGGAAACTACGAAGTGAGCGCGTATAGTACCGCTAAATTAAAGCGCATTGTGTTAATCCCGTGCTATTCCGTTTTTGTCTTATCTAAAACTTCCGTGTAATAAAATTTAGAATGGCAAATGAAACTTTACGTTGTTCGCACGGCGTAATCCGATAAGTACAAACAAAAATTTCGATAAGGAAATATCTCTAAAGTTGTATACTGACGAGAAAATCGTGCGCATAATTTACAGACTTACTTTTAACCGCTAAATACATTGGAAGTTTCATCCGCGCAAATAAGAAATACAATAATTAATTACCATTTTATCTCATTTCATTTGATAAAAGTTTCATTATCTGTCGTATGCCGAACGGTCGTTACGATAAGAAACGCTCGTGACCACTTTGAAAACAGGCGAGATAGAACATTTGACGGGAGATAGGACTTTTCGCCGAAGAAGAAATATTCCTGAAACTTCGCAGTTTGTCGATCGATACGCGTTATTCCCTAAAGTAAATGTAAAGACAAACGTGCTTCCCTTTTATCTACAGTCGCACTAATTCAATTGACCCGATAATGCATTATGGAGTAATAGCGTTAAATTTCTTCATAAAAGTAAAATTCCATTAACATTCTGAACCAACTTGAGTAATATTCGATTTAAACATTTCAGAGTAATTTTATGACAATTAATTTATTTAAAAAATACTACAGATATATTATTAAAATACGATTCTTTTTAATATTTTCTATTTGATCTATTTTTTAATCTTTATTTTCGTAATTTCATGCAGAATTCCAAATAAAAAAAAAATATATTTTTAATTATAAAAAGACCATTGATATGACTTTAAAAATTTTACATCTCGGTGCTCTGCTTTGTTCAAAATTGTCTCTAGTCCGAGAGAGAGCTCCTAGTTCAATATAGTCTTGGAAAGAGACAAAATGTACTACGCGGAAAGTATATTTAGAAGTTCCAATTAAGTGCAAGCCAGCAAAGGTTAAGCAGGCGTGAAGGAACCTGATTTGCCCTCCCCTCCCCCCTTTTTTCCAACATCTTAGAAGTACTTTTCTTTCGTCGCAAGTCCGGTACCGATGCTAAAGCAAGGCCAGTACTGGCGGAACGTCGCCTACTGTAATCCTTAATTGGTCCGTGTGATTCATTCGGTCCATTCATCGCAACTAAACTGCTCTTCGAAGGAGGACCATCCTCGCCTTCGGCGACAGACCCAAGCGCGTCGGATCTATCTGTTCCCCTCTTTCTCGCTCCTTCACCCTATGTCTCTTTCTTTCCTGCTGGCTATCACCCCCCTTCCCCCGCTTCTCTCTCTCTCTCTTTCTCCGTTCAATCTTAGTTACACGAGATACCGCCACGACGTTCCACGGTAGCCTGTCTTGCTACCTGCCGTTATAACGTTAAATCAGATAAACAAACGCGGTCTTAAGTAACGCGTCTGACATAATCAGCTGTTCTCAGATGAGAGAGAAGGGGCGGAGAGAAAGAGAGAAAGTCGATACGGGATAGTGACGAGAACACGAACAAGGGGATAAAGTTAATAAAAGTAATCTAATAAAACAAGTTCAGATAGAAGCTTAATCAGGTAGCAAATAATCACACAAAATAGTTTGTTAATATATAAATAATCAACCTCTTTTTTTCTATACTCGATTTTAAATTCTATTTTTAATATAAATTATTCGAAATACATGAGAGTTTTTTTTCTAATACTTCTTTGCTTGATTATGCTCTTGAACTGTTATCTCAAGAATCACTACCATGGTCAAAGTAATCGTAGTATAAGTGTTGTAAATGCGCGAGCAGAGATGCGGAAGCGCGATTCATTTCGTTGGGTGGATCCACAAGGAAAGCCCGGTAAGGTCATTTCAAGATGGTCTCCCAAAAAGAGAGAAAAAGAGAGAGAAAGGGACAATGATTGTCTGGATCAGAAGAAGTGTACGAGGAAAAGGGTGCGCCCTTGCGGGTCCTGCCCAAGCGGATATTATTACGAGACTCCGCGCGTTCCCTGTTCCGCCACGTACGTGCAACGACATTCACCGATGAGGACGACGAAGATTACCCACTTTTCCACGGCCGCACGTCTCCTCGAACCTCGTTATTTCAAGAATGCGAGTTACTTTGGAAGAGATCGTATAAAAAGATCGCTATCTCGTTACCGATTACTCGAAAGGTCGCGCGGAATCTTATGCTTCTTATTCTGAGAGAGACGCTTCTTATTCTGGAAGAGTCGCTTCTTATTCGGCAAGAATCGAATATAATAAAAAAAAACGAACGTGCAGAAAGTAATAAAAAATTGTAATTGAAAATACAGATGCAAAGTAACCAAAATGATATGACATAACTTTGAATTACTACCCGCCAGCAAAAAGGCATTAATTCATAATTTGCACATCTAAAGCAAACTTCAAATTTGTTAGATTTATTGTGTATTAATGTTATGAAAGTTCCAATAGCAATTATTATAATTACTTTGACTGTACTCTTTAATTTAGTACCGAGAGAGATGGTATTACTATAGAAAATAATTTAGTTGATTAATATTTAGTTCATACAGTTTATTTAGACTTTATTGTGGTAAGTGTGTGTACGCGCATTGAAATATCATTTAAATATATAATATTTATGATATTTAATATAAACTTCAATATTAAAAATATTTTTTACTCTGTAGCAATTTAAATATTTGATACGATTAGTCTTATCAAGCAGATTTAAACAGGAAATAAACATGTTTTACCGTAATTTTAATACATACAATTTAAAATTCGTTTTCGATATAATCGAATTTCATTGACAGTTTAAATTTTACATAGAATCATATCGTCAGCTACTGAATTCGAACCGTCAAAACTGTATCCAAATTTAATTTGACCATTTACAAAATTACGATCATACTATTCGATTCAATGCAGGAACTTATTGTTCCTCGATAGAATCGTGGGGAAATAAAATTTTTACCATTACATCAAAATACAGAAAGTTTCAATTCCATATAAAAGTACAGAGCAAAATTTCTTCCTCGCTCTCTCGTCTATCTCATATTCTCCATTTTCCCTCGACCATCGCTGGCGCCCTATCGTCGTTTCAACCACCCAAGTTCTCTTGCGAGAAGCAGAATCAACGTAGTCCCACATAACACCGCGAAAGTCGAAAGGCAGAAAAAAAAAGAAGAATGATTTCCGGGCGAGCATCTAACCGGAAATACTCGACGACGAAAGATCTAAGATTCGCGAAGGGATTCGCGGAAGAATGAATAATAACGTTTGAAATTCGAGACGCGGAATAAAACGATGTCGCGGACGAAAGGCGCGTCGTCAAAAAAGAGAGGCAGGCGTTTCTGACAAATGCTGAGGGAAAGGGGGAAAGTTGAGGAAGGCTAGGGATAGATAGGATCCTACAGGAAGGGAGGGACGTATCGCGTGTATAGTCGGTCGACGGCAAAGCAAAAGAATGCAAGTGGGAAGGAAGGAAGGAAAGCTCCTAGGCTCTGTTCAATAAAATGGAATATCTAATAAGGGACAAATGCAGTCAAGGAAAGAATGGAGGGCGCGGGTAAAGAAGGCGGATAGTTCGTTCGGTTGAGCGCGAGAAAAGAGACGTGAGTTCGAGGCCTCCGTTTCGTTCCTTCCTCTTATCCCTCTTCTTGAGAAAGAAAGGCTGATCTTCGCGAAGGAGTCAGAGATGGACCGACGTATAAAACGAGGACCTTTGAATGAGGCGAAAGGAAGAAGGCGGAATATGCAAATTCGCAGAGTCGGAAATAAAGGCATGATATCCCGGAGAGCGTGAAGAGCAGGGGAAGAGCGATTTTTGTCGGAAATCTATTTGTGGCATTTATATAACTTTTTTATACAAATTTTTTATCCCGCGTTCTGATCAATCATCTCTTATGTTGCGAGCGTTACTCTCCTAATCGAGCTGATGAAACGATTGAAAATAATTTCGGTCGACAGCGTATCCTTTACGACTTTTATTCAATCGCAACCTTATTTTGATCAATGCGTTGTATCTTCTATTAATAAATCACGATTATATATATGTTATATAGCAACAAGAGCGTAATCTTGTTTCGATCAACATAGTAAGGCGAGACCGGAGTCTCTCGATGTCAGCTTTATTTCAATTTACATATGCATCAGCGAGTGTCATTATCCTATCATTCTTAAGAATCGGATTCAGATTTAAACGAAGTGATTTACAAATATGTAAATACGAAACTTATCATAGAAGCGCGTTTCATAATCAACATTTCCATCTTCTGCATTCGTCATTCTTCCTGATTTAAAATTACAATAGACAGTTTCTTTACAAATGCATGTTGGTTTAAAGAATTATATTAATATTAATTAATATTAGTCAACTGTTTATATATTTTTTTTAAATTCTTGTATCATATTTTTAATAATTTAAAGGTAATAAATTTTATTATTTTTAATATTGATGTAAAAAACATGCATTTT
>NW_021848439.1:1497314-1500660 GCF_003651465.1 Formica exsecta | reverse complement strand
ATTTACTTGAAATATATTATTTCCGAATTTTGCACGGTCTTTCTTTTTATATTACATAAATTACATAAAAACAAAGTATGCGGTCTATTCTTGTAACAAGTTTTTCAATCAATTTGCACGAGTAAGTAGTGCACGTTTGTTCTTAATAAAAATCTTCATCTATGCGTTCGTTACTAATTTCTTTTTTTTTCTTTTAGTCCTAAGATAATAGAAACGAATGGAAAATTTCCCTATCCCTATCCCTATCCCGTAACAAACTTTTTAGAAAGATAAGCGATAGAAACAGAGGAAAGTTTTATGCTATCTAATCTTTATTACTCATGTCTGTTTTTACATAAAACGGACACGAATCTTCCGATTACATATTATAAACTCGTATGAAAGATATTCGTGACGCGGAAGATTACAAGCGATGTTTCTTTAAGTGAAATAAAAAAAGAAATGACCTTATATATTAATCATCATGTAAAACGCGACTATAATCATTTCCTGCGCCATTTACTTTTAATGGCGTAAACGAGTCTAATCGAGATAATCCTCCAAGTTACACACAACTCACTATCAGCTTAATGTAAACCGTACGTGCGCGTGGGGTTGACATCGACGCAAGTAAAACAACACGCTAACTATTTACAGTTTATGACGCATATACCATCTTATAACGCGTCACGCTTAATATCGATCATTATCTGCGAAATGTGCGCGAAACGGCAATTAATCGCTATTTATAAGAAATAATAACGCAAAACACGTTTGCAACATGTAATCGACGTAGAAAAAAAACGACGACTAATTACAAAATTGTTCGCATAATTAACTCAATACTGTTGCTACATTAATACACAGCGAGTAAAGAATTGCAAATATACGTCAATCCTACCTATATAGTAACTTATATAACAAACTCGTTATTCAATACCGATGCCGTGTCAAAAGTTATTGACGATACCAATTTACAGTGAAGCAGTCTGTAAAATGTTTGAAATAACTTTATATAAACGGATTTATACTCTCGTTATTCGAATAGAAATAAAAACACGATAGCTGAGCATATTAATATATGTAATATAAATATCCCGGTCTGACGTAATCTAAATCTTTGAAAATATTTTCGACGCGCGTTTATTTGTGTATATATACACATATGTGTGTTTGTGAGACGAATATCCATGTATATATACTTATGTGTTTTATATATATATATATATATATATATATTTTCACATAGAATATATTAAATTTTTATAAACGATTTATTGTTTTTATTGTTTTTCATTTTGTTCGCGAAGTAAATCCATCAATTTAGGCATTAAATTTTGCATGAATCTAAAACGCGCATAAAATTCGAGATCGATATATATATTTTCACATAGAATATATTAAATTTTTATAAACGATTTAGACCGATTATTGTTTTTCATTTTGTTCGCGAAGTAAATCCATCAATTTAGGCATTAAATTTTGCATGAATCTAAAACGCGCATAAAAGATAATTTATTCGAGATCGAAATGTAAGCGAATTGCAAGATAATAATCTCGCACGAGCAAGTACAAACGCTTTGCCGGAAACGATCGATGAGCATCGAGACGAACTCGCTTAAGGAAGGTGTCGAAGATTTAAGTTGTCTCGGATGATCCCGGACGAAACGTAGAAGGAAATTTCGAATAGGGTGCGACATCCCTCGCTCACAATCAGTTGTAAGGCTGGCGTTATCGCGGGAGAAAGAGACGGGCCGGAGGGGTCGGGTACGGCACGGAATAAAACCTCTTCAGAGGCGCGCGTATAAGATGGATAGCTCAAGCTTCGGAAAAGGGTGCATCGGTGTGGGCGCCCGACGGCTCTCGTTTCTCGTCGTGTTTCGTATGTGTTCGCCTTGCCGGATTCGAAGGATGTTAGAACGTTATCGATGACGTGAAGCGAGGCTCGTAGGGCGCCCTCGGAAATAGCGCGAGTTCTTGGAAATTACAGAGAAAGAAACAAGAGAAAATAAATTTATATATTCCCTTTCAATTTTTTAAATTTATACCTTGTAATGAAACCGTTTACAATATCTTTATAAATTTTGGAAAAGTTTAAATTCATAGAGATCTTTTTTTGATAAAAAAAAATTGCTGGCCATAAAACAACTTTATTTACTCGTTAATTTATTTTTTACGGTTATCACATTGATTCAGCGTGTAATGCCGTTGTAACGGCATTGAAAAATACGACGAAAATCTTCACGGGGCATACATAACGGCTGTCATGAAATACATCGCACGTGGCTAGCTTTTGTATCTTAACGAGCCGCCTGATGTATCTCTCCCTTCTTCCACGAGATATTATCCTTACGAAGAAGGATAGCGCTCGTGTTTATCGCGTGATTAGATCGTCAGGATCGGATTCTCAATCGAGAAGAATTTATTTCTCGTGGATCTCATCCACCGATAGTATCCTTTGAAACGAGAAAGGGCGCGATTACTTCGGCACGAGTTTTACGTGAAAGGATTTATAATTTTCCGCAGAGATTAATTATATTCTGCTTTTCTCTGCCTTCATTATATGACGCCATATACATTCATTTATATATTCTATTTATTAACAAACTCTTTCAGTTTTCATTTAAATAAATATGCCAATTTTAATGTAACAAAATTTTAAAAAATCAGAGATATATTTTTTAGTAATTATATACACGTAAAAAAGCTGACATGAATAATGTGTAAAAATAATACGAGCTAAATTAATAAACCATCTTTTATGTGCAGAAAATCAAATATATTTTATTTTCATTGTATTTTCCCAAATGTTATTTTTAGCATTTTTAAATAACATTTAATTTCAACTCTTCAAATCTGAATGTATTTACCTCCATCGCTTCGGCCAGACCGAGTCACGACTACGAATGTCCGCGGAATTAGGGTTGACAGGTATATAAATAAGAAGAAAAGAAATAGCCCTCGGTTATTTTATTTGCCGGTCACGATCTTTTTCATGTACTACCGCAGTCAGTAAATTCGCCGTCGCGTATGACACCAAGATCCGCGAAATTGAAGTTCTTCGGTAAAAAGAAAACGGCCGAATAGTTTCGAGAAAAGAAAAGTAAACGACATTAATCGTGATAAAATTTCTCATCGAAGTAAGAACGATACGTATAATATGGAACTTAAAAAATTTTTCTTTCGTTTATTAATCTAACGTGACGTTATTTTGTCAAATTCATTCATTTAATGAATAATTAAGACACTAAGACAAAACGATCTGTTCCTACAAGGCAAATTATATCGACGCGGAAAATCTTTCTTCTCGAACCGGATGATTATTTCTCTCCGCCCTTTCCTCCCTTCCCCCTCCCTCCCCCACCCC
>NW_021848439.1:1495674-1496516 GCF_003651465.1 Formica exsecta | reverse complement strand
TCCCTCTCATAAAGCCGCGTGGCTAAACAAAAGATGTAACATCCATTAATTCTCTTAACGCGAGGTTTACCACGAATAATATGATAAAACTTTCACTTGGCATAAAAGGAAGACTCATTGTCTGACATTCCACGAATAAGCAAACGCGTGTTTGCTTTGAATTCCGGATGAATTCGATGCGTTTTATCTTTGCAGAGAGAATTGCTAATAATACGTATACGTATATATTTCTGAAAGCATCTATTTTTAATGATACTCGAAATATTTTGTTATATATATATATCAATAATATTTTAATAGAATAACATTGGCAAAACACGTGGTGGTTATATTAAGAATTTATTTGCAATGAATATGGATAACTTGAATGGAAATATTGTTTGCGGAAAAATACTGCGGCAACGAGGTTCGTTGGCGATCAATTGCCATTTGCACACCAATGTAATCGTGCAAACAAGAATGATATTTGATCCAGTCTTTCGAATAAAAACTAACCGAAGGTAACGATAACAGTAACGTAATACGAAACGCGTGTTGAAATATACAATTGCTACAACGCAGTAACGTTAAATCTTCAGCAATATAAATATACAATTTATCACAAAATATCACAAAAAAAAAAAAAAACAAGATGGTTCACGCGCAAAATACACAAGCTCTTTTGGTGGAAATTATTAAATTTAAAATAGCGACATAATTATTTGTCATATTTTAAGTTTTATCGCCTTTTACAAAACAAATAAAATATTTACTTTATAAAAGTAGAAAGGGAAAGGCAAACTATGATATATATATATGAATGCTGAATAACTTTAATATTTATATATTTTTATATTTTATAT
>NW_021848439.1:1490554-1495529 GCF_003651465.1 Formica exsecta | reverse complement strand
TTTATATTTTATATAATTTTTTTACAAATTCTTAAAAAAATTTTTTAAAACTTCTTTCCGAGAAAACGAGCTTGTAATGAACCATTGTATAACAAATTCATTTACTCACTGATTTATAAACCGCTGTTGCTTGTCGAATTCTTGTCGCCATTGCTCCGATGTACTTCGAAGATACACTAACTAAAGCACACACACTCGCGTGAATATCAATCGGAATAAAAAAACGCGGTTTATTACGATCCCGCCGAATAATCAACAAAATACGACCCGTTGTGTAGATAATACGACACTCCCGATGTTCAATATTAACGCGTAACAATACATATATTATAAACAGATAAATAATGCCTAAAACACGTAGCACGACACACTCCCCGCCAGCCGTTTGTTGACGATTATACTTAGCGACGAAAGTTTCGTAAACATGGCTGCCACTCGTCACTCGTACGTTATACGCGAACGACGCGCAGACTAGTTCGACGCGAGACGAAATATATATACGAAATTGCATATTCGAGCAATCGTTGCTTACGCGATCGTTCGTCGTACGTCCGGAAGACCATCTCGGTGCTCTCGATGTTTAGTACTAACGACTGACGCCACAGTACTGACAACACAATGCGAACGAGTAAACAACGCGTGAAATACACACGGCGATCGGCGCGCGCCGCCTGCCTATTTGTTAACGACCAGACGCTACAAATGCTTCGAAGCGTTTGACTGATCGAGCAGGATAAAGGAATCTTTTGGATTCTTTTATCTTGATTGGTCAATTGAACGCTTTCAGGAATTTTCAGGGTCGATCGCAGCTTATGTTATACGCGACGCATATTAACCGACAAGTCTCCTACACACGGTGACTACTTCACATCGTACGGGGCCAGGTCAATTCGCGAGCCGAAATATACGACACCACGTATCCGAGTATTGACGAGCAACTGCTCATTATCCGATTAATTGTCCGATTAATCGTTCGAAGGATTACCTCGGCACTCCCGATATTTAGTACAGAACACGAAAAATAAGACATTTAGAACTAATAAATAATGCGTAAGAAATAGACAATGATTCACGCACCCGCCATCTATTAACGATTACGCGCGCGAGTAACGTGTACTAACCTACGAAAATATTTCGTACACACGGGGGCTACTATACATCATAAATATTGAATGATTTAATTGGCCAATCAGTGTAAAGAGTCCTTGCCCTGTGATTGGCCGATTAAATGCTTTCAGTATCGTCAAGATAAAAATTGCAGATCATACACAGATGGCGTGCAGATGAACTTGTGAGATCAAATAATATTCGATGCCAATATTGCCATTGTGTTATGCATATGTATAAAAATCCATTTCAGCATTCTCGATATTTAGAAGACATTTAGAACTAATAAATAATGCGTAAGAAATAGACAATGATTCACGCACCCGCCATCTATTAACGATTACGCGCGCGAGTAACGTGTACTAACCTACGAAAATATTTCGTACACACGGGGGCTACTATACATCATAAATATTGAATGATTTAATTGGCCAATCAGTGTAAAGAGTCCTTGCCCTGTGATTGGCCGATTAAATGCTTTCAGTATCGTCAAGATAAAAATTGCAGATCATACACAGATGGCGTGCAGATGAACTCTTGTAAGATAAAATAATATTCGATAATGCCAATATTGCCATTGTGTTATGCATATGTATAAAAATCCATTTCAGCATTCTCGATATTTAGTACAAATATCAGGTCTACCGGAAAGTTCTGTCCGTTTTTGGAATAAAACAAAATACAAATTTTTATTACCGTCAATAAACTTTATTAAATAATGTAATTGCAATTATTATTAATGATTTCTTGCCAGCGTGAGGGCAATTTGTATATCCCATTTTCGAAAAATGTTTTATCTTTTGATACGAAAAATTGAACCAGTGCTTGTTTGATATCTTCTTCATTTTTGAATTTTTTGCCCCTCAAAAAATTTTGTAAAGACAAAAACAAGTGATAGTCGGAGGGTGCTAAGTCCGGGGAATATGGTGGATGCGACAGAATTTCCCAGCCTAGCTCTGCAATTTTTTGACGAGTCCCCAAAGCAGCATGTGGCCTAGCATTATCATGATGCAGTATGATGTTCCTCCTATTGAACATCGCCGGCCTCTTTTCATGGACTGCTGTATTTAAATTATCCAGTTGCTGACAATACTTCTCATAATAATGGCAATTACATTATTTAATAAAGTTTATTGACGGTAATAAAAATTTGTATTTTGTTTTATTCCAAAACTTGAATTTTATGATTACATTTTTCCTGCCATGAGCCTGCAGGCTACATACCTTAACATTGTCAAACAACAGTTAATTATTTTATTAGTTGTCATATATGCTTGAAAAACCATCTCGGCATCCCGATATTTAGAGCCTATCCAGACAAATCTACGTAGTCGCATAACGTATATACAGAGAAAAATCAACTAATCATTCGTATGGTACGAAAAAGTTAAGAAGAGAGAGAGAAAATATGGCATCCTACACATTAGACATGTAGTTAATTTCTGTATGCATATATATTATACGTCTATGCAAATTTGTCTGAATAAATCTTTAATTTAGACGCGAAACAATATATCTAGAACAAACGAATAACATATGCAGCACACAAATTCGCACAATGAGTTTATTCGCCGATTATTATACATAT
Organism: Formica exsecta; assembly: GCF_003651465.1. Lineage (NCBI taxonomy): Eukaryota > Metazoa > Arthropoda > Insecta > Hymenoptera > Formicidae > Formica > Formica exsecta. The sequence goes on along the minus strand of NW_021848439.1, from coordinate 1,492,834 downwards.
AAGCGATACGTACGTAACCGAGAGAAAGAGAAAGAGAGAGAGAGAGGATGTCTACTCTTTTTATGGCTGTTCATCTTGCTGCTAAAAGTACTGGCGTTCGATTGACCAATGGGAGCAAAGATTTCTTTCTTTCGATTGGTCAATCAAATGTTTTCAGCACTTATGATGTATATAAAATTTTTCACGGGTTAGTACATTTTATGCGGTAATCGTCGACGAATGGCGGATGCTTCGCGCGAGTCGTGTCTTACGCGTATTTACTAGTTCCAAGTGTCTTTATTTCGTGTTCTGTGCCAAGTATCGGGAGTGCCGAGATGATCTCTCGGGATAGGGTGACTAATGAAGTAATTAGTTATTGCTCATCAATGCTCGATTTCGTATATTTCGTCTCGCAAACTAGTCTGTGTCGTCGGCGTACAACGTACAACGTGAAATTGTCGCGCATTGTTTAAACCTTCTTTCGGTTAGTACATACATCGCGAGTGTAAATATCAACAAACGGCAGTCGGCGAACGTGCGGATCATTGTGTGTTTTACGCGTTATTTACTCGTTCGAAGTGTGTCGTCCGTAGCAAGTGTCGGGAGTGTCGTACGAAATGATATACTGTATTATCGGGCGGGATCATACACATTTATACTCTCGATCGACTTGTGTCCAATGAGTTGTGCGACTGGAATGTTCGGAGCCATTAAAGGAAAAGCGACAGCGATGATCGGTGAGTAAATTTTTTTATTATTGTATTAGTAGGATTTATATATGTATCTCGTTTATTCTGCTATCAAGTTTATCTTAATCATACGCAAATATATCTTGTGCCGTTGCTTTTTACGAAAATCATACATCTTGTGTGCTTTGAGCAATAGTATACAAATTCAATAGCGAAAGCGTCACTCTCCCTACGTGAGACTCTCTCTCGCGTCTTTCTCTTTTGTTTCCAAGTACGCGATCATCCATCATGTCAGAGTGTCTTTCAGCATTTAATCCTGCGACACATTTATACTCTCGATCGACTTGTGTCCAATGAGTTGTGCGACTGGAATGTTCGGAGCCATTAAAGGAAAAGCGACAGCGATGATCGGTGAGTAAATTTTTTTATTATTATATTAGTAGGATTTATATATGTATCTCGTTTATTCTATCAAGTTTATCTTAATCATACGCAAATATATCTTGTGCCGTTGCTTTTTACGAAAATCATACATCTTGTGTGCTTTGAGCAATAGTATACAAATTCAATAGCGAAAGCGTCACTCTCCCTACGTGAGACTCTCTCTCGCGTCTTTCTCTTTTGTTTCCAAGTACGCGATCATCCATCATGTCAGAGTGTCTTTCAGCATTTAATCCTGCGAATACATTCGTGCATTATGATTCCGCTTTTCGCGACTTTTTCACTTTCTGCAATCTTTCACGTTATATTGCGAGAAGAGACGATTCTCTGTCAGCGTCTAGTAATAACACGAGAAAAATCGGTAAAAGAATGAGGGATGGGCGAAGCGGAATAAGGCGGAATAAGGCGGAATAAGACGGAACGAGCGACGCGGCTTCGGGAGGAAAAACATTGCGGCGTTCGCGAGGTAGAACCGGATGACGGACGGATAGCGGAGGAGAGAGACGGTCGCGTATTTCGTCGGGACTCTCGACAAGTTTTCTGCAATCGGTTCGTTTGATGCGGATTCGTCGTCCGCGTCTCCACCCACCTGCGTCCAAATCGAAGGCTTTCGCGAAAGTTGTGACATTCCGTCGCGAAGGAGAACATGGAAAAGACAGAGAAAATGTAAAGAACGAAGGAATATGCAGACTCGGAAAAAGAGAGAGAAAGAGAGCGAGAGACTTCGAGAAGATGGTTAGGTGAAAAGAAGGAGGGGAGGCGGATGAGGTAGGGCGTCTCTCTGCGTAAGTCGAAGAAAACGGGAAGATTGCTGTGTGAAGAAACTTGAGCGAATTCGAATGTTTACCACGACTCGTACTGAATCAAGAACCGTGCGTTTCTTTTCCCAGCATTGACGAACCAATCTGTCTGTTAACTTGTTCAGGAATTAGCTTTCAACTTGCGCAAAAAAACGTTAATTAAAAACTTGCCCCCTCTGTCTGCGTAGACGATCGCCTTGTATCATTGGTAGATCAAATTCGCATATTGTGAGAAAAATTTTAAATTCGAATATTCTTGCTTTCAGATAAAATCAATAGATATAAATATTTTGCGTCATTTTTGAGAAATATATTTGAAAAATCGAAAAAATAGAATTATTATATAAATAATAAAAATATAATTATTCGTA
>NW_021848439.1:1472254-1490157 GCF_003651465.1 Formica exsecta | reverse complement strand
ATTCGTAATTATATATAATTGAGAGAGATCTTGCATTCTTTTTATATTATATTCTATTTACATTTTCATTTTTTAAATGCTCCATATTTCTTTCGTATTAACATTATTATATATTATATACGGTGTGATATCTTTTCTAACGAAAGAGCTCACCGTGCATTCACCGCGGTTTAGTAAGTCCCGGCGTTTCGTTTCAAGAGCGACCGCTAATATTTGCTTGTCTCCGAGACGAAAGCCGTGAAGAGCGGCTCTAGCGACCGGAAGATAGTTGGCATGCGTGCGCGACGAGCGGAAGAGAGTGGAAAGAGCTCGGGGTTACTTCGTCGGAATACCAAATACCCATTTTACCTCGCTTGACTACCCTCGAATCGGGCCACTACTTGCGCGGGACTTCCTAAACTTTTTGGAAAAGCGAGATTCTCTCTCGAAAAAAAAAACGTCATTCTTGATTTTATCTCTTCTACGCAACTGACCATACGAGAACTAACAGATCATTTTCTATCATCTTATAAATATCTCGGAATATTTATCGAATATTTGTCGTAAAATGAATAGGAAAATATTGAATTTTTTCGATCCATATTATCGAATATTAATATTATTTTTGGTTAAGAATTAAAAAATAATAAAATATCTACAAAGTTGATAATAAATGGTTACTGACATAGCTGTCAAAGTACAAATCTCCGGCACATAGACGTGAAATTGATGTGCGTGCTCAGCACACGAGTATATGTATGGAGACGTATGGGTGACCACTGCAGTATATTCTGGAGGTGGATGAAGGAAGGCGAGGATGCATCTTGCGTGAGTTAGGGTTGACCGAGTTGAATAATGCATTGAGTTGCCTCCATCCTAGTCTCTATATTCCCTACGCCATTGCACGCGTTACTTGGTATACTGCTGCTATATATGTATATGTAGTCTTGTCTTTGCTGTTTAGTAATTTGGTATATGCGCTTGTTACCACACGCAGACTCATATTTGCCGTCGAATTTACGAGACGAGAGTTTGACATCATTATTATATCTATGATATTACAACCACAGCTTTCGTAAATTATTTTTCTGATGTTGTAAATTTTTATTTACATCTGCGCGTAAAAATAGAAAATTTTATTTTTGTTTAGCGTTATTAATTCAGGATAGATATCAGAATATAAATCTAAGTTTGCAGCATGATTATACTGTAATATCGTATTTAACGTAAACTCACCGTGACATCCGTGGAAATAATAAATGTACTCACCTGCAACACACAAGAAAAACAATCTTTATTATCTTTATATTCGTCACAAAATTGTTCATAAATTTGATTACACAATATAAAATTATTTATATGCTTGCTATCTACACAGAAGTGTGATTAGCAATTACATACTACGGACGTATATATAAAAAATTTCGTTAAACGCAACATTCTTTTTTGAGATATTAATAATTATTCAATTCTTGCAGTTTTGAAAATTTAATGAAATTATTATTTATAGAGAAGACTGCGTTATTTTTGCATTTTCTCAAATAAAATAATAAAATGCATAAAGCGTTTTACAAACAATAAAGATCACTCAACAGGTCCGGAAAGAAAAAGTTTGCATGTAAACATTTACGCGTAGAATTTGCTCTTGTTTAAAGCATCTCTCTTTTTATTCTTGGAAGCTTTTTTACGATACGCGCGATGTCAGGCACTTTCGTTTTTGTTCTTCACTAGCAATGTTTTGAAAGGCAATTTTTTTATTTGCAACGATACGTTATACATTGCGCCTTTATATTTCCTTGATCTCAAAAAGAATGAAGCATTATTGAAGGGTATTGCAAAAAGTTACGAAGAAAGCTGTAAGAGAAACTAATATATTCCAAGCTTTTCGGTGGAAATACACGCGTAAGATTATTTCATCAAGCTTTATTGTATATTACTACTATAAAGCACTTTTTACTGCCGTGTACCGCGAAAAAAAACCTGTATTTTCACTAGTAAACGTGGCGGTCGTTCGAAAAAAGTTACGCTGAAGTCCGGGAGTGGATATATGGGATAATCATATTTTTTATATCTCCGTATCAAGGGGGGAAATGGTGCAGTTTTAAACAATATAGCTGCCATTTCGCTGCAAAATTCTATCTGATCGCGTAGTTGATGTACAAATAAACTGCAACACGCACACACGTTTATATATATCTATATAAATTTTTAAGAAAACACTTTTATATTTCGTGCTATATTTTAGAAATTTATAATAAAAGCAGCCCAAATCCACATAATTTGTATAAGATTTATATTAAACACGATATACATATATATATAATTGACTTTATAGTAATTATGAACTTTAATAATTCGTTATTGGCTCTTTAAAATTTTTCTTATTAATAAATAAAAAACATTTTTTTTATAATATTGTCAATTTATATGGTGGATTAAAATTGCGCAATAAAATCGAAACTCGGCACAAAGACAACGGAGATGTAACTGTACCGTTTTATCACGAGCCAACACAAATTTCGTTGGATAGCCAAATGGCTCACGTTGTGCCTGCGGATATCTAACTGGGTTCACAGTGGCTTGGCAGAGTATCCTCCTAACTACACTCGTTACTTTGCGCTTAAGATTCCCGTTAGAAATGCGTCCAGTCGAGATTAGAGCCATTGCGGTTCAATTACGCCCAGCACGAGCTTATCTCGGCAGGTGGATTTCGTCTCGCAGGCAGCTTGCGTAAAGTTCCGCGGATACGACGACTATGTTCTTCCGGTACGCGTGGAAATCTCGTGAATTCTAAAATTTCTCTCGCCCGAATGTAATCTTTCAGCGCCGTATTAAACTGAATTATATCTCCCTTCTCTCTTTCTCCCTCTCTCCCGCTTTGTTAAAGCAGAAATTCGATACGCATTCGACAGACGGGAGGCGACGGCCAGACGTTGAGAGTTGAAATTTCGTTATTATGATTGGTTCATCCGATCTCCTTTCAGGAGAAATATAATTCTGCGATACTGGAGAAGGCGACGGGGCCGCCTCGGATTAAAGGCGAGAATATATTCAGTTTAAGCTTCTCAAATTCGACTATTAGCCAACAAGAGGGATAATAAGTTGCATTTTCGCATAATGTCGCGAGCAGAGATAAACGCCAATACATATATCACAAAAGTGTATCTGCAATATAATATATTTAATTAAATACTAATATATGTAATTAAATATACAAAAATAATTATATATATTTATTTATTTGTTGCCATTAATTTATTGTTGGATTCGAAAAACGTGATATAGACATTTAATGCGATATCAATTTTGACTTTTTAACATTATTGCATAACTAATATCTCAACAAATTATGATTGTTCGATGTGTTAACACTTCAAGAGAAATGGATGTCATTAAAATTACAAATTTGATATTTATAAGGTAGAATGTCGAGAGGAGAAATATCCGGCAGGATGGGAAATACAGAATGGGGTGAAAATTTCAGCTTTTATGGAGACGATGTCAATGTCCTTGCGTCCCTATGCGAGACCATCCCCTCTTTGCGAGTCAAACCAGGCGAGTAATTATTATTAGCGTGGGTGCTAACGAGGCGCCTGTGTTTTGGCGACCGCCAGACCGACCACCCTCGCCTCATCCACGATACAAACCGAGCACGGGAGGGAGAGCGCGGTGGGTAGCGGCGGGAAAATAAATTTCACCGACTGTAAATAATCGTCGTAAATTGGGCTACCGCGGACAATAGACGGCCGGGGTAGAAAGCTCCTTTTCCGGGCTGGCTTTAGCGAAAGGAACTATCGCCTCGCTACAACCGGCGCATAGTCGGTAGGGGAAGAAAGAGGCTCACGGTTATCAAGGAAATCCCATTATTAATTGTCGTAAGCAGCGATAATTGCCGACAACGGTATCTCGTTTATGTTATACGAGGTTACGCAACGCGGCCGGGCAGGCGTATTTCGTGTTAATTATCGGTAACGACTGCGATTACTCACAGAAAACTCCTCGTAAGGATCTCTCGTCGGTAGTTTCCGCGTGTCGTTTTACCCGACTCGCTCCGATTTCCCGCGATATAAACCGTGCGATATAAACTTCCTTATTTTGCGCCAATTTGACGATACTGCGCTCTGTGTAAACCACAGAACTTTTATACGATCTGCAATGCGTCCATTTACGGCGAGACAAATCTTTGCTCTGAACTGGGGCAAAACCACATACATTGAATGGCGCTGAATTCTCAGATAAACGTATATATTTTGTTGTTTTATTTCACGTTTACATTGTTTCTTCTTGTCTATTAAATAATTCTTAAGTGCATTAAAAGACGATCTACATATAATTTGAAACAGACTTCAATGACATATATATACGTTTAAAATATATGACAATTATAATTTTATCGTGAATTTTATCACGAATTATACATTATTTAAAATGGATTTAATAACGTGTTGGTATCAAAAATTACAAAGCACATTATTTTTGCGTTAATAATATAAAGTGAAAGCAATTAAATTTATTGTTTATCGGTATTCAATCGTATAAATATATTTACATAACTTTTTCGTTTGATGTTTTCTTTATATACATTGCTCTCGATATCTTAAGACGGAATAATATAACGTATACAATTTTATGTGTATACGGAATGATATGATGTATATTTCTGAATATTTAACAATCTGGCGCACGATCCAAATTTATTCTGTATACATACAATTAAATCTATACGAGTATTTTAAAACGAACGTTTTTCGGTTCCCGTAGATATATTGAAATCATCATTGTGTATTTACCATTTGGTTGACTGCGTCTACTTTAATTGCGCGAACGATACACAGGAATGCATACATTCGTCCGTATACGTGATTTCGCGCGGCTATATGAATCCTCCGCTTTGGCCCCGCGCACGTGTACATAAACTCCGGGCATGTCGGGGCTGTAGCCGTGTATATTTTAGCGTCTGTGAATAATCAGCAATCAGCAGTAGCTGCGGCAATGGCGGCGGTAACAAATTGCACGTGTACACACACAAACTAGACATGCAAATTCGAGAAGCGAGTCTCGACCTTACCCGAATCCTAGCCTACCCGGCCGTCCCTTTTGATCTAACGAGTCGTGAAATCGCTACGGGGAATCGAGCTATCGCTTTTCGGACGGATTGGATTATCTGTCACGAGTCTGAAATTTCTGTGGCGCTATTTCCCCTGGATTAGAGAGACCTGTGTGAAATTCTAATTCACTTAAAAAAGTGTACCATTGATATATCGTTACGGTATTCCACACACATTTTATCCTCTTCAATAAATCGTGATTGCAAAAATGTGATAAATCAGAATTACATAATAAACAAATGTAATAATATTTAATACAATTTTAATGTGTGTTTAATACGTTCACATCAAATTATTATCTATTGTATAATATGTAATTAATTGCGTGAAAAAAATTTAAATAAGAGTCATCGTTCGCAGAAACATATTTTGGAGTTGCATACGATCTGTTTGATCTCGCGTTAAAAATTTACTGTTGTAATTTAACTAGAAATTTTGATTTTCGCGTTTCGATTTTCTGCGCTACGTCTATTACATATTTCTCGTGTAAAAACATGAGCTGATGCAAACGTCGTGAGCAAATACGCAGTGAGATGCTAATTCGCAAATTCGCTTCGATAAATCGTCGCAGCGTATTTTCGGTGGAATCTGGTAGAGAGATACACACATTGCGATACGGAGAGCAAAAGCCGACGACATAGTACGGGGATATAACGAGGAACGCAAACGTTTGGTTCAGTAAGCCATTCTCGAACGGCAGCTCAAATGACGATATCTAGATTGACGTTGGAATACTTTGCCAAATGTCGCGTGAAGTTTATCAGCTTCATCGAATTGCAAAGACGTCTTGACTGATCAAGATTTACCGATATCTATAAAATTAAATTATCTATTAATCTTCATCAAACTATTTAAAGCTCGTTAATTATAATTGTTTACACATATAAAATTTTAAAAATGAAATAAATTCTAAAATTATTTTATATATACCCCAGACAGCACAAGGATGTCCTTAGGACGTCCAAAGGGCATCCAGGACATACTGATTACTTTCGGTTATGTAGGCTATTTAATTTAATTTAGAAATTTTAAGTATTGTAATAAGTATTAATGTCCTATAAATGTCCATTGGATAACCCCTGGATGTCTGTAGGATATTTGCCCTGTCTATTATATTGGATGCCCTTTGGACGTCCTAAGGACATCCTTGTGCTGTCTGGGTAATAGACAGGGCAGATATCCTACAGACATCCAGGGGTTATCCAATGGACATTTATAGGACATTAATACTTATTACAATACTTAAAATTTCTAAATTATATTAAATAGCCTACATAACCGAAAGTAATCATGTATGCATATTAAATTTTCATAAAATATATTTATAATAATATCTTAAAACATCCTACAAATATCCTGAACCATCCTGGACATATTCAGGATGATCCTGAGGACGTTTTGTGCTGTCTGGGACATATATTATATAATTTTTTATTAATCTTAAATAATTTTATATGTGCTTATTTATTGATCATTGATTAAAATATATTACAGAATGTAAATATTTTTCAATAGGTAATCTATTGGGGAAAAATCAAGTATAATATTTGACTTGAATACTGTACGTCATTTTAACTTTAAATTATTAAAACTTATTGATTATACGAGTAAATATATTAAATATTCCATATAAAAAGAAATTAAGACACGTCAGCGTAAACAAATATTGAACACAATAAGATCGAATCTTTAGATATTTCCTCGATCGCCGTTATCAGATTGACCGCGTAAATGTATCTATCAGTGTTGTATGTAACAAACTCTCGGCAGATTGACCAAGGATCTCGTTTCTCATGATCAGAGGTTCACGGCCCAGGTAGATAATTGACAGGCCCGTGCTCACGGGCCCATCGTCGAGAATAATTGGTGATCCTATCGAGAGACGTCTTGTATACAACTCGTGAACGGAGACGAAACGCGGTTTTTTTCTCCTCGAAGAATGGACCGTAGCTCTTCTCGTAGGTGCCGATCGATCCGGCACCGATCTGATTGCGAGAGAGGGTGCGGTCAGCCAAGAAGCTTTTGGAACAGGTTAACGCACGCTACACTGTTTTATATTCATGCTCTTCATATAGATAAGACGATCCGCTTTTCGAATCATTTGCATTTGTGATCATACAGGTGTGTCGATGATTCATGACGGCTTCGGTTCGTAGGAAACTTTCTTTATCTGGCTGCGTTTATTATAAGTCGTGTACAAGTCAATTAAATTCTGCGTTTCAATTATATTTCGATTAAATTATCAATTTATTATTTAAATTTTGAGATTAAATTCTACGGGGTTGTATTTTATACTACAGATTGCATTTTATTCGTTGATTTGAATTTGTTCGTATAATTCATGTGGGCGCACCGTTCACAAACACGGAATATGAAATATAGCGGGAATATAGTTTATGCACGTTTCCGAGATATAAAATACGGATTTATAGTCAGTAATTTTCGTATCGGGAGTGGCGTGTGCATAATTGAATAAAAGTAGGATACAGATCGCCGACTCGAAGAAAACACGACAGCGCGCGGTTTCATGAACCGGGTTGGAATTTGGGCCGTTGAACGCGCAAAGTATATAATATATTGTCTCGGACAATGCAATATCCTTCGGGGTGGGAAGCCGCGAAAAAGATATGACTTGTCGTCTTGCGTCCCGAGTACATTTGATATCGGCATCGATATCCGCTCTTATCGCGCAATAAAAATCGCCTTCGATTTTTCCCGTTCCCGGGTTCGCGTTTCCGTTGTAAGAGGCTACGAGATTTCGAGAAAGGATTATTCCGGCAATCGAGGATATATCTTGGCGGGAGATACATTCTCGGAATTGCTTCTAGATACACTTTGGACGATTTCCGCTGCCATCCACCGTTATGTAGTCAGGTATAGCCCGCTATCCGCACGCAGCGAATTCCTACGGGCGGTTTTACGGTCTCGCGGAAATAAGGATGCGGATTTCGGCCGTAATGCGAACTTTCGATGTACTTTCTGCACAGCACCGGCAGCTGCAGCAGCACGAGCTTGCAACGGCGTCTGTAATGTTGTTCGGCCGAGTTATCGCTGCCGCGTCTCAAACACGCGGTTCGTCCGACGCGGCAATTTTCCGTGGATAAATTGCATTTTGCTCTGATAGTTCATCTAAATACCGGGAAAAAAACAAAGGAAGAGAAAAAGAGATGAGACGAGTCGTGCTTTTCTATATATCATCATTGTCGCTGATATCGTGATACAAATATTTTGATGTGAGATTGATGGGTAATACAAAAATATGGTTTCACGAACGAATTTTTTATGTTTTTCTTAAAGTTATAATATATTTAAATTTTCACATATAAAGCATAAATATTTAACAAATATTTTTGGATTATTCAAACAAATTTATCACACAATGATAATTTCTATTAAAATAGTAATTGTGATTGTGTATCTGCTCAAAAAAAAAGAAAATATTTCGTAAGATTTTTATTTATTTCGCAATATTTTTTAATTGGATAATATATCCAATGTACACACGCAAAAAAATGACTTAACAATAGCAACTAAATTTCAGTAGCTGAATCAAATTTAGCTGTAAGAGCTATCGCCTTAGTGTCATAGCTAAGTACTAGTTATTATAGGTAAAAAAAATTCACTGTGGCATGAAAATTTATTAGCTGAAATTGAAAGCGTATATTAACACGAGCAGCTATAAAGATAGCAACCGTACCTAAATTTCTTACTATGCGCATACATTGCGGAATATGCTTTATAGCTAAAACATTTAGCACGCGCAGCTAAGTTTATGGGTATGCGCGCGAATCTTCGATTCACAATTGTTTAATTGTTTCTGCGACGTTGTCTTGGGCAGCAACAGTATTAGCTGTCCTTATTTTAAGGACACATTTTAGCTATCACAGCTATATATTAGCTCCTGTTGCTAATCTTTTTTTTCCGTGCAGTATGTACAGGAAAGAGAAATGTGTAAAATAATATAATTTACATATTATATATTATTCATATTTACATTCTAGTGCTTCATTTACTTTAAAATATAAAATGAGTTCATCTTATACTATAAGCTTGAAATAATTCGTGTCGTCCAACAAGGATTTTCCCGTTTCGTGCTGCGCGCGAATGCAATTGCATGTCCGTAGCCAAGCGCGTGCGCTCGATTGTGTAAGCTCCATTATTTCATCGCGGTTGCACGTTCGCGTTAAAACATATGTGTACAGAGTTTTACGATGCAAATCATGCGAGGCATGGCACGAAGTCCTGTTCATGCCGTTGTTGTGCGTGGCGGTGGCCGCGGTTTGGACGAATAACAAATTTCAAAATCATGTTTTTAATCCTTTCCATTCGCCCGAACATTCGTTGCCAGTTTCATCGAGAAACGTTGCGATTTAAATGAATAAAGTTGTACATTTCAAACATGCCTTATCTGCACGCTCTCTTGTCAAGTTTCTACTTGCTTTACGTCACGAATATTCAAATCGCGACTTTGCGCGGTGACATTCGTCTCCCGCGAAAGAAATTTCGATCTCCTTGAAAAACGTCATCGATCGCGTTCTCGTCTCTTTGACTCTGCCGAATCCATCGCGGCGCGATTATTCGAAATGAAAAAGATTATTTCGTTTATTCTCAAGTCACGCGCAATGCGACTTGTTCCTTCTCGTCCGGATTCCTTACGGGATCGCCGGCAGGGCTGAAAAGTGGCGACGAAAAGGTCGATTCTTTCGCGCGCGCCTATCGGACCCTCGCGGCTGCACGCACAGCTGTAGACGTTCTCAGGACGCGGAAGACGCGGAAGAGCGGAGCGGACGGGAGAAGGGACAATGAAATTGAAATGGCGAAAGCGGATCACAGAATAGGTTGGCTTAACAGGGGGTGGCGAAGCAGGTCGCGCAGGACGAGGCCGAGGGGGCTAATCCGGGCGGCTACAGCACTGTCTGCGCGCGCGTCTCTTGCTCCACGAAATTAATTTTAAATCGTAATATCTCCGTCGAGTAATCAATATTAGTTCGTGGAAATTCTGTCCGTTACACGAACCCGGACGGGTAATTACGCGTGTATCTGTTGGATGGGGGAGGAAATTTCCCGATGATATTAATAGCATCTGTTATTAATAATTAGATTTTTTGCGCGATAAAGCGATATTTCTATATCGGCGACAATTTATAGACTATGCGCGATTTTCCATCGCAAGTGCCCGTGGAACAAGCGTCTTGGTTTCCGTATGTTTGTTCGCACGCCTCGGTTCGATTGGATTTAGTAATAGGATTAATAATTGTAAATTTGTTTTAAACCGTATTATATTAGCGGAAGACTCCGAATTAAAGGCGCGCGATGATTGTAACGTAATTGATCTTTAGAGACAACGTGCAATCGCACATTACAAGCACATATCTTTGTCCGTGAAAACAGAGAAACAACACAAGCTTTCAACCTAAGCACGACTATACGGTGAGAAAAAAAATACGCAGGCGACGCGTAGAAGTACGCGAAGGGACGGGAAGGAGAGAAGTAGTCCGTCTTCAAACTTTTTTCCTCTCTTCGACGTCGTTTTTCTTTATCTCGTTTGCCTTCCGTACTTCTATTTCAGTCCGTGCACGGAGAACAGCCGGTTCTCGACATTTTCCTACGAAGAGTTCTCGCGAGGACTTCTTACTTATCGATGTGGAAACAGCCGAGAGATGAGAGAGGGCACGAAAGAACATAAAGGAAGGAAGGAAGGATAGAGAATGGTATGACACGCGGGCGGACGGGGGGAAGGGGAAGATACGAAAGCAGGGAAGAAGAATGACGAGTATATAGAGAAACAGGAGGGCACCAGCTTGCTCGAACGACCAAAACACTTGAGAGTGGGACGAGTGGAGCGGTCGAAGAGTAAAGAGAAAGAGGTTGGGAGGGAGGGGGAGAAACGTCGCGACTCTCTGGTAGGAGGAGCATGGAAACTGGAAAAAAGCATCTGACTTTGGTGAAACGCGACGCGGCAGGTTTCCCATGTTCCCTCATCCCCTCCGCGTCTCTCCGCTCACTATTTTGCTCTCTTCTGTCTCTACGTCTCGCTCCTCCCCCCCCCGCCCGCGCGTTCCCCGTCGCTCTTTCTCTCTCGCGCTGTGTGCCTCTCATTAGGAGAAACTTTCATCGGAAGTTCTCTCGCGCAGCCGGCGGCGGTGGCGCGAGGCGGAAGTGCGAGTGCAGTGCAGTATTTATTTCAGCCTCTAATGAGTTTGCAGGGCGCTTCGCGCACGCACACATTGGATCGCGACGCGACGCGACGCGCCGTGTTTGGCTGGCTTCGCAAAGTGGAGAGAACGAGAGCTTAAGTTCCCGCCTCTCGCGTTGCGGAAGGAAATCGGTATGTGCGCCTGCCAGAACTGGCTTTTCGGCATTTTCACCGCTCGCGTCGTATCTCTTTTTTTCCGCGAGCCATTTACGCCGCCGCGAGTTAAAGGGGTAAGCGGCTTTCCCTTTCGGCATAGACCCCCTTTTTACCGAGCGTTCCTCTATACATTCTCCGCGCGCCGTTCCCTCCGTACTACTCTCGTGGATTTCTCCGTCTTCTTTTTTGCGCGGTACTTAAACGCAGAAAGAAACGAGGCCGTTAAAATGTTCCGCCATGCACAATTTATCATGAGCTGCGAATGGCAAACGCGCGCTCAGGCTCGTCTCAAAGTCCAGAGAAAAGAGACGCGGCTTAATAATGTTCCGCGTTGCAGAGAGAACGCGAGGAGCCCGGGCCCGGTTTGTTCGCCAAGAAAGTAACCGCCGCCACTTTCCTCGCGCGCGTTCGTTAGAGACGCGCTGCCGCGATGAACTCCTTTTCTTTTATAGACACCGCCGGCATCCGCAGTTGCAGTCGCGGAGATGGGAGGAGGATGCGGGCGGAAATTTTGAAAGCGTCTGGATATACGGTGCCTTTAAACTCCGCGGAAGATTCGCGCGGATAACTCGTAAAATAGATACGCCGACGTTTCTCGAAGCGCATAAAGGAAAACAATAACGGGCGAATATACGCGAGCTTCGTACGTAAATATGCGCATATTACTACCTCTAGACTACGAACGGTACGTATCGATGATTTCCTCCCGCATCTGTGTGATACTTGAAATGGAATAATATCGGACACGGCAAGATGGTAAACAAAACTCTAGTAATGCATTAATTTTTATATCGCGCGTATTAAATGCGAGCATCACACGGATATATTTGATCGTACAATTGTCGAGATATAAATACGACGGTATGTGTCAAATATCGACTGTTGCTTCTCACTTATTCATGTTCAATCGACTTTGAAGGTCCGAAGGTCGCGTCGATGTTTAATCAGCTTACGCTTAAATCCCTTTAAGGACTTAAGTCCTGCTTTCGTCGTACGGAGTTATCACGCAAGCTCAACTACTTGACCGAGGCTAGTAAACGTACTAAAGCGGCAGTGAAGTTCTCGCGGATTAATTGATGCCCTGTGTAGACGGTCGCGTCGCTTTTCGTACCAAGTTGAGGTCCACTCCAACACTTTGTTAGTACCATGGGCGATTGGCGGATTCAAGTTCCTTGAATCGATGACGTTTAGAATATATAATAGACATTCGTGAATAAAATATACGCGATCTATCAATATCTATTTAGCGTATGATATAGTAATGTAAATCTGAAATGATCATGTATTGAATAATGACGCATATAAAATATCTTTTATCATTAAGTAGATAATAGAAAATATATAAGCGGGGAGATATAAGCTCTCGTTTTTTTTACATTCGAAAAATTACATTAATTATATTTATTCATTCACGGTAAGAAATTAACGGATAACAAGAACGCTGTTTACAAAAATAGCTTCGTTTTTAAATTATTTATGGTCGAAATGCAGTTTGGTGCGATTGTGCACATATTCGGTTACTTTCGATTGCACGGAGCGCACATGGTATTTGTTTTAATTAATAAATAATTGAAACAAAACAAGGTATACCGCGATTAACACACACGCTCGGCTGTTTCCATTGTTATCGATGCGAGGAACAAATAATATATATTGATATGTTTGAAAATAACTATGACACGGGTTGCGCGCGTTCATCAAATCTGCAATTAATTTAGAATTGAAAATGTTTTCGATCGAGAATTATACAGGGTTACATCTAATTATATATTAAATATTTTATATAAATTAATAAACAGATAAATAAGATTCCAGTCTTTGGGTCAGCTTATCATTATTGATTGACTCCGTGTACTCGCGTTTCTGGTTTGTTTATAGATTTATTTCTTTTCAAGTCCTTGCGGAGAGAAGCGAAGTGACAATGAGACAAATATTTTTTAGCGCGCGAGTGTGCTTCGCACACATAAACCTACGTGATTTTCCGTAGCGTTCACCGGCCTTGTCGTTACACGGGAAAAGCTGAGGCGAGTTTAGCCGATCCCTTCGTTATCGCCCGCTAATTGAGCTCTTGACGCGGCAACATTTACGCGATGTGCACGTCTGTGCAGCCGCAATTCACGCGTGTTGCAGATTGCTCTTTCTGCTCTCTCCCTCTTCTCTCTCTCTCTCTCTCTCTCTTTCTCTCTTTCATCATCGTTCGTTTCCTGCATTCCCATTTGACTGCCTTCACTCTACCAATATGCCGCCAGAAAATCGGCGGTAGCGACAACAACACCGGTAAAGACAGCCAGTGCGGCAACGACATCGTTCATTTACCTTGGCTCGATTCGCGGAGTCGGATTTAATTACTGGATTCGTCGCGGCCCGCGCGGAAGAGCGTGACAGACACGGCACAGTTGAGAGACGGATGGTTTGCATTATGTTATAGTTACGTCGCGAGACGTAAACGACGAAATTTATCTCGTTCGCGATGCGCCCAGCTGTCTCGGTGCGCGTAGATCGAAACGGTGCTTCGAATGCATAACGAAAGATTTATTCGGCCATTTGTTTTAAATTTATTTTACTTATTGTTAGTGAGACATAGCGGTCCTCAATGATAGTCATCAGAATTACGATTTGGTATAACGACAGATTTAATAATTTTATTTCTAATATTTCATCGCGTATAAAATGAAAGAACAATAGGTAACGATGCATTTTGCCTTTATTAAAGTTATATAATTATTTTAACAGTTTGTTGTGCATCATGTTTTGTAGCAGCATATTATATCTCATCCCACATACGCAATGGTTTGTGAAAGAGAATACGCATATTGCGGCGTATCATGTATGCTTTGTTTTAAGTGAAATGTAGCCGAAACGCGCTGTTATACCGGCACATGTGTATTTAGATTTCGAAAAGAATCTTTTCGCCTAGTATCTCTCAGGATATTGACAACACGAATCGAAGCGAATAATAAAGAGATCCGGGCGTGCCAAATGCGAGGCAATGACTATTTTTCTTTTAATTTTTTCTAACAAATTAATTTATCACGTTTACCTATGCGTACAGTTACCAAGCAACGCAGCTATTGTCAATTTTCCAGATGTACGTTTGCTTTTAGTCTTTGTTTTCGCTATACGAACCGAGAACCGAGTTTCGGAGTAAGCAAGTATCGCGTCGTAGATGTAGACGAGAGACAAAAGCACGCGAGACAAAATACGGGAGAAAGAGTTAGGTAGCGAGACGACTTTTCTTCTCGTGTGGCGAGTCCACGTATCCTCGAGAAGAGAGTCGGGCGTAGTGACCGGAAGTTGGTCGCAACGGGTTCCTCGAGGGGCCATTCCGATGATGGATCGCGACTTTTGCGAAAGTTCGGCCTCGGTCCGCGCGGATGAGGGACTCCAAGGAAGAAGTACTCTTTAAGGTATTACACGGCGCCGATTCGCCGCGGTTTCAAGAACTCCGAGTCACTAGCAGAGAAACAGTCTTTGTCATGCACTCTCTATGGTCTCTGTACACTGTATAGCATGTCTCGAAACAGCGAACGAAAAGAAGAAAAAACTTTTTTACTATACTACACACACGCGTATCGTCGCGTTTAAAAAAACTAGAATGTAACATATAAATATCTCTGTAGAAGATTAAAATAAATCTAGAATAATGTAAATATAGAAGAAAGCATTAAAAATTATATATCCAGATATATTAATAATATAAATATAATAGTAATATAAAAATTATATATGCTGAATATATGGGATTATGTTTTCTTTTACAAAAGTCGATTCTCTTAGAGAGTTATTCTGTATATTAAATATTAAAATAATATCATACTTTTTTATATGTAAAATAACTATATATATAAGATATAAAAGTTCTATCAAAAAAATTAAAATAATATTAAAAATCACAACATCTTGACGCATCTCCGTCTAAAAAAATCAAATTGCTTTTTTTTCTCAAAATTCTATAAAAATATCATGAAAGAAAAAATATTAAATCTAATTTTTAATTTCCAAAATATTTAAATTTATATTGATTGTATTGGATTTATATAATAAATTTTTTAAATTTTGGTTTTTATAAGAATTTTACATTTCCGTTTTATTCGATCCAGTTTTATCCAAGCAATCAGTGAGGAATTAATTGAACGGAGATGCAAACACGATCTCTTGATATATCGGAGCTCGAGTGTGCCTTCTCGTTATCGTCGGGATAGATGTCAGGGGAGAACGGTTGCGTTTCCGCGATCGAGTCGCCGGAGGAGCTGCCGGTCGGTCGCGATAGGTCGGTATATACGCTTCGTATCAGAAAATGATGATGCAGCCACGCCGTGTGATGAAAAATGGCGGGTTCGAGTGAAGTCACCGGAATGAAATGCATGGATTGGTTTAGCCCGGGGCGCCTGCCACGGAACTGGCATAGACAGCAAGTGATGGATTACCGAGCGCGCCCGTACCGCGAGTTCTCTCGACGTTTTCGCGCTTCGAAGACTCACCCCGTCTCCCTTTCCCTTATGCTTCGAACGTCACTCCGACGCATTCTACCAATGTGTTTTGTTTCCGTCTCTCTTTCTCTCCCTTCACATATTCGTCAAGGTCTCTCCCGTTTGCGTCGTTAGTTAGATACGGGCGAGCAAATATTCGGAGAGAGAGATTTCATCACGAGTTATCGCTACAGAAAAATTTACAAGTTGTGGAGAAGAAATGTGTCAAATATTTTAGTTGTGTTTACAACATTATTTATTTCTTGTAGTAATCGTCGATATAAATTATTGCCTTTTGGATTATAGGCAATTAATTCGCGAAATCGCTTCGTCATCATACTTTATGACCGATCAACGAAGACTTCATACAATGACAGAATCTATATTTATAGTCTTTTCTTCTTCCTTTCTCCCGACATGATTATATCACGTGCGTTTCTTTATGGACCCTCTTCCCAAAAATTCCTTCGACCTCTTAAAGCATTCTCGTGTGTCTTATGCACGTACACGCGCACGCGGAGTAGATCGATTACATCGCCCCATCCTTATTTAGTGCCCTCGTGAAACGATCCACGAGTCGCTCGTAAATTTGACAAACTCTGCTTGCAGATGTTCATTTTGACGCGCTCAACTAAACGTGATGTCGCGTCGACATCCTATTCCTTTCCCTCTCCTCATCCTTCAGACACAATGAAATTCACGTGCTGGCAAAGTATGAAGTCGACCCTTCCTGCTTCTTGAAGAAATTTCGGGGATTCGTCGTGACTCTCTCTCTCTCTCCCTTCTGCCTCGACGTTTCGCCTCACTCTCGAACTTGACATTCGCTTTTTCATCATGGATGTTCTCGATGCGCCGATTCGTTTTGATCGTTCTTCCATTAAAACAGTTTTCCAGCCGTATTCGGATAGGCACGCCCTTCCTTCTTTGAAGCATGTCTGCGCTTTTAAACCCTCAAAGTATCGTCGGACGATTACCATGCAGAAATAAATTTCGACAGTCACTGCGTACTTTTGTATCAATATCATCCTTCAGCTAACATATTAAAAATTTACATATCTATCGTCGTCTGTATTTTGTATAAGTAATATATTCATTTATTTAAAAATTTTAAATATGTATATGTCGTAGTTTTACTTATTATTTTTAATATTTAACATATATCTAAAATATGCATATAACATACTGGCTTTTGTTTTTTTAAAGACGAATATATTTGGCATATTTCTCTCTCTTCTTATTCTTTTTTAATCGAAATAAATATTAAATCCGTGCATAATTAACGCATGTATTAAAATATTTAGGAACCGATTGAGCTAGAAAATACATTTATCACACATTTTACCAGCATATGGTTTGGTCGTAATTTTCGTTGAAGAAAACTTTGTTCATTTCGTAGTGGCCGCGTTTAGCTGTTCGCAAATACGCTTTACGAGGCGGCGCGCGAGATGTATGGGTCATTTACTCGCAAGTCGAATTTCGTCCCCTTCCGTATCACGAAAGTTGAAGCAAATTTTTCGCGCGAATCACAAAAATTCGATCGATGTTTCGTGCCGTGTCGGTCAAGCCTCCCAAGATTGGCATTTATTTTCTCATTGATGCCGCTTCCGATCGTTTCGTGATCGCTCATCCTCGAAAAATAGACGCTCTCTTTCTCTCTCGTGTGCATATATATATATATACACACACATACACACACACACTCACACACATACATATACGGTGGCTATTTCAATCGGTTTTCTCTTGAGCATCCCTCGGCGGAAGACCACTTTGACGTTATCTCGCTCGGGCGAGCTAGGGTTATCTCGTGAAAGCGGCTTTGAAGGCTCGCGCGTAAATAGGCACCTCGAATAAATGATGATGCTGGAACGTGAAGGGTGGGCGGGGAGGAAGGAAGGAACGAGAGAAGATGAGACGAGAAGGGGCGACCGCATTACGAAGATATCGCTTTTTCTTCCTTTGTACAGCAAAGTTGCGTCGTGACGTCTAGGGAAA
>NW_021848439.1:1441425-1471936 GCF_003651465.1 Formica exsecta | reverse complement strand
GGAAAGACGATTCTCGTACATGCGATCGACGAAAGGATGAAATAATATCTGATTGTAAAATATTTAATCTCGATACTTTCACGCAAACTGTTATATTTTCTTTTGATTTAAATTATTATTATCGTCAGCAGAGTATGAAGTCGATCATATAATTAGACGGAAAATTGATGAGATTGATGGTTATATAGTTTGCGTGTAATAGTCTGGATGAAATTAAATAAACGGTGAATTAAACAGAAGACTAAAACTCTTATCGCGTCGTTGATTGTGGCGCCGGGGGGAATTCTCTGTTAATTACTAATTGACAAGTTTTCTTTCCATCAACGGACAAATAAGGCAGAGGTAGATGAAAACTTTCATATCGGCCGTAATTACGATTTATAAGTTTAGTTGCGATGATAGGTTTCTTCTCCTCTTCGGTCTTCGCGACCTTCTTTCGTTCTTTGCGAACGATTCACTCTGTCGACTCGTTCCGTTACTCCTGACTGCTTCCTTGATCGGAAAGTCGATCGTGTCATCCGATCACAAGAAAGCGCGTAGAATTTCCTTAAAAAATGTCAAGAGCATGCGCAATACTTGTCGGAGAAGTGCAATATGATCTGATTTTAACCTCGATAGTCTGGTAGGTAGAATGACTCTCGTAGAAAGATCGCATAACCACTAGTATAAACGCAGATATGCATCTATTATGTGTGCTCGCGATAGCGGTTGAGTTCAAAAGTGTTTACTTATCGTTGCGAGAATTACGTAACGACATCGTTTATGATATGGCATCGCATAACATCAATTGCAGCAAGAAAATGTAGACTATTTTAAAAGAATTCGACATTTATCCTGAAACATGGACATATTGAACTACGTATATACTTTGCATTATAACGTGTTGCGTAAAATCAATGCGAAAATTAATTTTCACGTTAACAATGAAATTTTAATACGTTGTTGCATGCTGGTACAAAGCTGCGACATACACAGTTTATCGTTTCCATAACACTCCGTGAAACGACGCTTAAAAGCATTATGATCCGATAAAGATCGCTCCGAGCATAATTTTGTAGTTATATGTTCTACGATAAACTTGCGTCGACTTATCGTTGTCGTAAATATTGCCCCAATGAGTTTCGGCCGAATTCACTTGGCAGCCGACGTGTTAGGCATGCAGGTTCTACTCGTCAGAGAGTCGCTTTAATTCCTACCGCGTAAATTCGCGGAAATTCGTCCGAAATTATCTCCACTCGCGGCACTCGATGAACCGCAAAGTGCTGCGGACGCATAACTTTCGAAAGTGAAGTTTCGCGAATTTCCTGCCGCCATTGGCGCGGCGCGGCTCTTGTAACCGCCGGAAAACGAGGTGGTTGCGAAGGACGGGAAGGGATCGGAGAGAAAGGGGGTGGATGGGAAAGGGTAAGCTCGCACGCGGAGTTTCCGGAGTGATACATCAAAGTAGATAAGTAGTCTAGCACGCGCGCGCAATGCACCAGGTGGGTTAACGCGAGCGCAAGATAACGCAGAGTACACACAACTGTAGCGCTGTAAACGCGTGTGTAAAGTACACGCGGATAATGCAGATTGTTATGAGCTCTCCAACTAGCGGCGTGAATCGTACGCGTTACACGTTACGTTGCCGCGATGCGCTTTCGAACGTTATTAAAAGTTAATATGCGTCCATCGTGCGTTACGAAGTTGCGCAATCGGTATTTCTGTTGAGGATTCTGTAGCCGGAAAAGCTATTGATAAGAGAGATTCGACAGCGATTCATTGGTTTCAACAATTTTAATTCTTTAATTTTTAAATCTTAGAGATATTCTTAATAATTGCAATTTTTATATTTATAAGACGAGCAGTTTAGTTTATAGATTCTTTAGCTGTATATTTTTAACATATATTTAACAAATATACTCTTTTAAATTATATATTTCAATATAACTTTTATTCAAATTATATAGTTCTTTTTTAAAATTATATATATATTTCAATTATATATAATTCTTATTTAAATTATATATTTCTTTCAAATTATATATTTCATTCTTAGTCTATGCTAATATAAAGTTTCGATTAGAATATTGTGCTACATTGCCCGGAAGGTATATTTGTCGACCAAAATGTACCGATCTAATTTGACGACTATAACGATCATTAGGTTGCATTCTGCGAGTGTCATCATGCAATAGCATCCAGGGACTCTCTGGCACTAACGCGACAAATTAGGTCGATCTTCGAGGCGGAAGTGCACGTCCTATCCGAGTCAATAATGCCGGTCGTGTACTGCCGAGATTGCCAAAGGCACGTTCACCGGTGTCAGACGGTTAGCGTAAATGCCGATACGTATCGATATTCTCGGCAAATATATCGGGAGATAGTCGAAGGAGGATACGCCAGGATCGCGACCCGGTATGACTGTTACATTGGCGAGAAAGGCCATTCTATTGATTATAAGTACATGAACGTATGCACACATATATGTTCATGTAGAGGAAAATTTCTTGTGAAATTACAACGAAACGGAAGAATGAGAAAACAATGAATCAATTTTGCAAACAAAAAGATTGGGAATAAAATATTGATCACACAATCGAGCATATTTAATTAATCTTATCTTATATTTATTTTATTATCTTATATTTTATTCTGATTTTGTCTTACATTAAAAGTTGTTAATTTTGTAGAAACAGAGTTATACATATATGAATCAAATATACAACAAATATATTTGAAACAAAGAATATCCTTGGTCGCGCAGCGTGAGAATATTTGCAGATATAAACGGTAATGCAGCGAATGTGATTCCATTCAAGGTGGTCTTTGGAAGATCAACAGACTTATTTAGACGTTTGCGGCCAGGTGCAATTAACGTGCGGCAGGTGATGCGATCGCTTCGGGACTTTTCACGGTCTTCAGCCAGTACATATACTGAGAAGTAAGACACCTGAGCGCGCATACAGGTCGTCCTTGCGTAGAGGCCAAGTCGTAATAATAAGCATACAGCACGATATTAATCTCGAAGATTACAATTTTCGTTAAATGCATTTTTCTTAAAAAGATTTTTTCCAGATTTTCAATCTAATTAATTAAATTTTGCATTATGGTTGTAACATTTTCTTGAAAATTTTATTAAATATATAACTCCCCCCTCCATCAGTGGATATTAAATGAGTGATATTATATAGGATAAGCAAATGTATATTTATATATGAAAGAGAAAGAGCGAAAGAGAGAGAGATCTTTTTGATGAAAATACTGAAAACGTTATTATCCAAGTATTCCGGTATTATCGAATTAACGCAGCTCAGCTTCACGAATGAAGATAGTTTGCCCGGAATATGACTTTCTGGACGCACAGTTCAGAACTGACGTCCGAGAACATTTTGCCGACGTCATCACGGAGCAGTTTCTCTAACGCCGACCTTAAATCGTCAGATATATACCTCAACGGCACGATCGCGCGCATGATAATCCCTCATATATTTATATATGAAAGAGAAAGAGGGAAAGAGAGAGAGATCTTTTTGATGAAAATACTGAAAACGTTATTATCCAAGTATTCCGGTATTATCGAATTAACGCAGCTCAGCTTCACGAATGAAGATAGTTTGCCCGGAATATGACTTTCTGGACGCACAGTTCAGAACTGACGTCCGAGAACATTTTGCCGACGTCATCACGGAGCAGTTTCTCTAACGCCGACCTTAAATCGTCAGATATATACCTCAACGGCACGATCGCGCGCATGATAATCCCTCATCAGGAGACAACGTCGGGAATGTCACAGGCCGGAGAGCCGGAGTCCGCAATAACTCCACTGATGTACGGTCGAGGCGTCCATAAACGTAGATAATCGTATCTCTCGTACGACGCGAAACACACGTATTCCGCGACGATGTGCTCTCCCCCCTTCCCCGTTCGCGTCCATCAAGTCGGGACGTTATATCGGTACTTGCCACAGCTGGGCATGTTTCAACGAGCTTGTCAAGCGCACGCCTTATTTCAGCGAGCCTCGCAGTTTAAGTTAACGAGTTAGATTTTAGCCATGCCAGCTGACGTCGCGATCTCTGACTTTCGCGGTTCATTTCGAGATGTATTAGACGCAATATCAGTAATACAATTATGGATTAGGGAACTGTATGAGATTTCGCGCACAAATGGTATTTTACGCGATAACATTAATAAAGAGCTACGTACGTAAAGAACAATGTAAATAAGATGACGTTAAAATTTAAATATCAAATATTTGGGGCATTAAGTATAAATAATCAGCTCATCGCACATTTTAGCAGCAGATTAAAGTGAGCATTCGGTAATCCGGACTTGTTATACGACCGCTTGTGGTCGTAAAACTAGCAGCGAAGTAAACGGCATTGGATTACGTGACGTCTTATAAACCCAGCAACTCCGAGGCGCGTCCCGAGGACCGACATAAATGTATTATTAAAACTTTTCTGTTTTACAGAGAAAGAGGCAGAGAGAGAGAGAGAGAGTGAGTAAATGAGTAGAAGAGAGAAAGAGAGAGTGAAAGAAGGGGGAAGTCGGTGGTATAGCTTGACCGATGGAAGTCGTGCCATGTTCAACGCTTTTTCGTAGAACGTACTGACGGGAAATCTATAAATTATGGGATATCCAGTCGACTGCAGGCAAACGAGCTCAAAACCGTAAAACCTGAGAGAAAAAACTGAGACGTTCGTCGGTACTTATCGCCGTCATTTATGAGAACTTATCGCGGGGAGAAGGGTGACCGATACACAGACGTTTAAACTTACATCATCGTAATTTATGACGCATATTCGTCAACCGTAATTCGAAGCGCGATTATCGAGAAGTTGGACGAGATTAGATGACATTTTCGCGTTCGAAGCAACTCGACGCACCGCACGTTACATAGCCGAAGAGAGTTTCGTATTACATCGCGTTAAGGAGCTGATGTGGGTGATACTATTTCCCGACGACGGGAGAAACCCGAAAGTATTTCGCCGGCTTTGACGAAGTCATAGCCACGTGTAATCAGGCCTCGCGAGTTACCTCCGTATTCTCCTGAAACATTAACGGCGAAACTTTGACTGAATCCTCTCTTTTTTTAGACTGACTTTTCTCTTTTTCTTGGCTTGCAATTTCCGAGTGAATCATCATTCAAGCACAGCCAATAAATACTTTTTTTACTCGACGCATTGTTATTATTTCCAGTCGTACATAATTCTTTTATGCGGATGTGTGTGCTCAACATCTGTGTAATAAGTCGTTGAAAGTAATTTGTTTCATTCATAGAGCAGGGAGGAGAGTAAAAAAAAAAAAAAAAAATGGCGCGAATAAATATAATGCATTGCCTGTATTATTTGAGAAAGTATAAACTTTTTTTTATTAAATATTCAATTTTTTTATTCTTTTAATATCGTATACAAATTTATACAAATTTTTGGTACTATACGTTAGGCAATATACGTGTTTATTTCGCATAAATGTATACAACTTTCTTGTTATTGTTGACTATAAGGTATCTACGTGTTTCAATGTATACATGATCAATCAGGAATGAACTGGGACGATCGCAATCGTTTTCTTCGTTTCGTCCTCGTAAGATCTTTACGCTGGGTTGAAAAATATTCACTACGTGACGAGTAAATCTTACTCAATCTGTTGTTCGTGAAAAGTCCTAGATTCCGCGAAAGATTTCCCCGACTTTGAATGCATATATACGCGATGTGTCGGATTTAAATCGCCATCACAACTAATGTACATACATATCATGATCAAGATACAATCTCGAAATACAATCGAGATTTTCTTTTCGATTCATTTGTCTGATGAGTTTATTCATTGTTGGGAATAAATGAAATCAGTGTTTAATTATTGTTATGATTAAATCATATCGATAAAATGTCATTATATAGATTTAACAATAGAATCAAAGAAACTATATGTGATTAATTATCATACAAATTCACTCTTAAAAATTTGATTCTAAAAAAAAAAAAAAAAAAAAAAAAAAAAAAAAAAAAAAAAAAAAAAAAAAAAAAAAAAAATGGCGCGAATAAAAATAATGCATTGCCTGTATTATTTGAGAAAATATAAACTTTTTTTTATTAAATATTCAATTTTTTTATTCTTTTAATATCGTATACAAATTTATACAAATTTTTGGTACTATACGTTAGGCAATATACGTGTTTATTTCGCATAAATGTATACAACTTTCTTGTTATTGTTGACTATAAGGTATCTACGTGTTTCAATGTATACATGATCAATCAGGAATGAACTGGGACGATCGCAATCGTTTTCTTCGTTTCGTCCTCGTAAGATCTTTACGCTGGGTTGAAAAATATTCACTACGTGACGAGTAAATCTTACTCAATCTGTTGTTCGTGAAAAGTCCTAGATTCCGCGAAAGATTTCCCCGACTTTGAATGCATATATACGCGATGTGTC
Organism: Formica exsecta; assembly: GCF_003651465.1. Taxonomy (NCBI): domain Eukaryota; kingdom Metazoa; phylum Arthropoda; class Insecta; order Hymenoptera; family Formicidae; genus Formica; species Formica exsecta. The sequence goes on along the minus strand of NW_021848439.1, from coordinate 1,465,516 downwards.
GGATTTAAATCGCCATCACAACTAATGTACATACATATCATGATCAAGATACAATCTCGAAATACAATCGAGATTTTCTTTTCGATTCATTTGTCTGATGAGTTTATTCATTGTTGGGAATAAATGAAATCAGTGTTTAATTATTGTTATGATTAAATCATATCGATAAAATGTCATTATATAGATTTAACAATAGAATCAAAGAAACTATATGTGATTAATTATCATACAAATTCACTCTTAAAAATTTGATTCTAAGCTTTTTTTTTATAGTAATCAGCTTTTATCGGAGAAAATGTTATGCATTCTCATATTAATCTCTTAATAATGAAAATAAATGTAAAAACATTGAGCTTTATTAATGCTAAATTAAAGCTAAATTAATGGTAAGAATAAGTTTAGAACGATGCAACTTTTATTTTGTTGCACTGCAGCATCGAATATTGATATAATTTTTATCGCGATGAGAGATATATCAAATCGCTGAGATGGATATGCGTTCGGATATAATCGAGGCAAATGGAGCAGCGAATATAGGTGAAAAAACGTTTAATCGAAATTGCTTGACTTTTCATTTACGCCGGAAAATCTTTATCCGACCTCCCTGTGGACCGATTGACCTCTCGTGGCGGCACGAAAACTGCCGGATCTCGCGAGAGATAAACCTCCACATAGTCGGAGTGTATACTATATACACACAAAGTGCTGGGGGTTTATATCGACTTCGTGTATACGTATCGTCTTACGTGGAACGTTAAAGCCGCGCCGGGTAAACGCAGAATCTCGCTCTCCTTCGTCGAGTATCGCTTACATGCGACCGTATAAACGGGAAATGACGAGGTTCTACGAGGCAAACTCGGTACGCTAACGCTTTTTCCTGTCGCAAATTCCCGGTTCCACGTCCGTAGGGATATATCTTTGTCTTTCTCTTTCTGTATCAAAACGTGATGAAATTTTTCAGTTTTGTATTTCTTTCGCACGTACGTTCGTCTATCCCGCTTGCAATTCTGTTATATGTGTCACATTATTTTCTTCATTTACAAAAAATCGTATAAATAATAGCTTTATACACTTTACAGTATGTTACAAAAGTTTATTCGAATTGTATTAAATAATTATACATTGTTCTAAATTTAAATATTTCTGTGTATCCTAATTATAACTTTTCTCACTTTATGCTACCCGATATTTATGAGTATATTTTATCTGAAATAATTGATTATTAAATATTTTAGAGGTTTCTTTTTTTTTTCTCAAGAACTTTTTCTATTTTGTCGAATAATTTGATATTTCTGTGAAGTAAATTAAAAAAAAAAAGATTTATTTTACGAGAGATATATATTTTCAAGAGAGACAAAAGTTGTCCGGCAATTCAAGCAACTGAAATGTCTAGGAAAGGACGTACGTCATGACATACGCAAGAAGACAAATTGCAGAGCAGATACGACACAGCACGTATATCACTGTCCGCCAATGTATTTTCAGTGGCCACGTGTCAATTTAAAATTTAATACTTACTCGGCCATATACCGAGATCCGAGACGCACAGTAAAAATTATTTAAGCAGCAATAAAAATTGTAATTCGACTGCCGGCTAGCAGTTTTTCGAGCGCGCACATAAAATTTGACATAAAGCTTTTTCGCCCCTATTTATCTGCAACCTCTGGTTGCTGAACTTTACGGTGGTTATAAAAAATGATTCCGATCCATTTACAGACAGGCTATAAATTTCTAGTCCCCGCCGAAGTACCCTCCTCATCGCGAGATTGCTTCTAGGAATATCGCGGAGTCACGGGCTTTTTTTTTTTCTTTTCGCGTTTTATAATATATTATAATATTTTCATTCTCTCTTCTGCAAAAGATGTCGGAATTGTAAGTTCCTTATCGAGCCTCTCGCGCTAATCGCGTAGTCAAAATGATTCAGCTGGTTGACCCGGTGTTGCTTATTCGTGACGTTACGGCGTGACGTTTCACGAAGAAAATTACAAAGAGGGTCCCTGCACAGAGGGTGACTTGCACCAGGTGTCGCGACAGTTACTTTTAAAGAGGTTACTTCGAGGGTTACTGCCATGAAGTACACCCTTTCTCTACATGCACTTTGCCACCCTCTCGACTACTTCGCGCGAAATTATTATACGGAGCAATTTTACAAACGCCTCGTCTCTGAGTTTGCCCGAACGCCGTCTGATAGTCGTGATATAGCGAAAAATGTAAGGGAGTAAGCAAAGAGAAACACGGGCGCGATATCAGTGTAATCTGCATTCGTAATATATACAAAATATGCAAAAAGAAATGTTTTTTTTTTATAAATTTACATTTTTTCTATACAATATACATCGAGAAATTAGATACAGAATTACTATGCAATTTACTTTTACTTTACTAATAAATAGAAGATAGAAATAAAACTAGTAGAATAAAAATAAACTAGTAGAAATAAAATAGGTAGGAATGCAGAATTGTGTGGATGGTATCTTTTTTCGTAGGAGAGAATCCAGATTTAACGTTATTAGAATTTATATACGAGATTCATGTTTCAATGTTAGAAAAACTGGGCCATCTATTCTCGCATCTTTGCCGGCCGAGCAACTTAAGATAATGAAGAGAAAGAGGTAAAGGAGCGGAGAAATATGAAAACGGGTCAAAAATATAAAAGGATATCTCGTCGTTTCAGTCAACTGGAACCGACACTCTCGTCTGAAAGCGAAGCGTGTAGGACGTGTGCATGCACTATGCATGCAAGATGTTTTTCTTTCAACAACTAACATTACTGGCAACGGCTCTCGCCGTCGACTTTCGTGGCAAGAGGCAGCTATAGAGATAGAAGGTATCCTCTATTCACCGCAACCGCGTTGAAAAATTTAGTTGGACGTAACGAGTACTAGCCGACTAGATGAGAGGTAGCTAATTTTTTTTTTTTTTTTTTTTTCCGTGATAAAGCAACGCGCATTATTCTCCACTCTTTCATTGAAATTGCTTATGTTAATTTTGAAAGTTTTTAAACGATTATTTTAAGAAACTGTAAACTATTTAATTAGCGCGTGATATTTATAATATATCCGCATTTTATATATTCTAAGAAGTTATAGAAAATGTGGAAAAAAATGCACAAGAAAGAATAAAGTGTGTCTATTATATTAATTTATTGTATTATTTATAATTTGGACGCTTATTATATTAAACGATATGTGATGGAATGCATATTGGATGTATTATATAAGAATACACGAAGTAAAGCTTCCAATTAAACATGAGCGAGATTTGAATATTTAGTGCACGCTGCTGAATATGCACGAGGACAAAACAATATGACGACACGATGCATGAATGCATCAACGTGTAGCATCGACCTACTAGCAAGTCATCCGTATCATGGACGGTACATCAGGATTTCTTTTTCGGACGGAACGCGCGAAATCATATGTTCAATATATGGGAATCAAGCTGTGTACTTGAAATAGAGCCGCTTTGAAGTTGAAGGAAACATCGTTGTAGGAAAAATCAAGCGTATCGTAGTAATACTCCTATGGCATCAAAATTCCAATGTACGACGTATAATCCCTTTTGCCATTTTCACGCTCTATTCGTGCATTTCGTTCGTAAAAATCTATGAATATTCTCGCGTAGAATTCGTTCGTCTTCTTTATTTAAAGATAAATTTTGAATTATAATACGAATATCTATAGCTTACATGTTTCTTTCGCAAAATGTTTTGTCATGATTTCTTCTGAGACAGCATAATTTTTTATTTTGTGCAAAATTGTCAAAATTATTATAAAATTATAATCTCGTAATTTTTATTTACAGATTTTTTAACTGATTTAGACTCAAATTTTATATGCGAATCTAAGTATCAAATTCCAATTGTGAATTGTACAATATGTTGGTAAACGCCGACAGTTTAGTTGAGCGTATTTATAATTCAACAAAGTATTCCATGATTACTGGACATTATAACACGTGGCCTTCCTATTCAAATTTACCAATAGCCCAAAGCTTAAGAGTGGCGGACTGTCACGCATATTCCACGACAGCTACGAAAGCGAAACTGATTGGCTCTGTTAATCCTCCCGGCTTTTCCATAGAATTCGCTTTTTTTCACGACGCGGAGCTGAATTCGTCGGTAATTGGGTATAAATCACGGCTCGCCTTCCCAACGCGGGATTCCGTGATGCCTTTGTACGCGTTGCATCATTAGCGAACATTATATCTGGCGTGTTGGATGACAGCACCGACCTGAGTAGGTTTTGTCTGGCTTACATGGACATATTGCATATGCGCGTGCCTATGTGCACGTGTGTGGGGGTCAGCGAGCGAATATTGAATCAGCTCTGGATCTCTCTCTCTCTCTCTCTCTCTCTTTTCCGATTTTCTTTATGCGGACACAGATATGTCTCAGTTTAGTTATGCAAATATAAAGTTATTCGATATATATTTCATTAAATTTAAAGAAGACTGAAAACCATAAAGCCTTGTCATCGCATTCAGTTATTAAAATATTTGCAAAATTTATACATATTAAATATGGGTTGAAATATATATTACATGAAGAGGATGATTTATACATTTCGCGCGAAAGTCAGTGCTTCATAATTCATAATTATAAAAAGGATGAAATATATTATAAGACTTAATAAAAGACTCATCGAGAGAAATAGAGGATATAAAAAACGATAATCGGCTGTATTTTGATAGGTACAATATATCCGTCGCGTAAAAATGCCGTGATTCATTGTTCGGAAGATGAGTCGCTCGCCGAGCAGGTGTACTTCCCATACGGGTATGTAAATCTCTCAGGCCCGAAGGCACGCGCGTCTGGTACTCCTGTACGAGGCACGACTTACCGCTTGTATTAATTTTTGTTACAAGACCCGGCACCGGGAAACCACCATCGGCAGTGGAGGTGGGTTCGATCCTTCGGCTATTAAGCGAGACAGCACATATTTTCGGCTCTCCTCGTGATACCCGAAGGGGGATGACGGGTACGCGTGTTTTTCGGTTTGTTGTCATTCGTGTTGCACGTGGTGCCCCGGAGTGCGCCACGGGGGATCTCCGGACCCCACATCACGCTCAAAGGTACCGACTTTGGGCTCATGCTACGGCTGCTACGTAACAGGTATCCCTTTTTTTTATTCGACTCGACTATTTCTCTCTCCTTAATTCCTTCTCGCGCGCGTCCATCGGGTATTAAAGAGTTCTACTTTTTTACGCGGAGATTAGGTATCGAGAGTAGTTAAGAATTTTCTCTGTCGGTCTTCCGGCTTTAATCTTGATTGATCGATACTTGAATCCTCCTTCTTCCCATCGGAAACTGATGATCCGCATATTAAGTTCGTCGCGGGGATAAAGATAAGGGAAAGCGATGTGTACCGTTATTTCTTTATCTACCTTATGATTCACGTAATGAAACACGAGTATGCGATTACGCATCGACCGATCGTACGAAGGACAATATCCGAACGTTTGTCAGACTTATTACGGTAATACTTAATATGTGAAGCGGAGTTTCTTTATAAGTCGAGGATATGAAACGTGGAATTTGTAAAAGAAAAGGTAAAAAATTTTATTATCTTCTGCATAAATTAAAAAATTGCATCGTTTATCATCGGCGACCGTTGATGGCTTCGATAAACGGGTTGCTTCGAAGAAAGACGAACTAGAATAAAGTCCATTGAAGACAGAATAGTTTCTACCAGCTTGACGATTGTAAAACGCTCGCTCCGGAGAGGGTAAACAAAGGCTGTGAAAGCAGGGCGAGTCGGTGACCCTTTCTCTTCACTGCTTCCTCCTCGCAATGTCGTGTGCGTTTCATCTTCCACCTTGCCTTCTCGTCTCGGGGGCTCCCAGGGTGGCGCGCGAAGAGAATGAAATTCCACAGCGTGTATTTACTCTTCCCCGTATTTTCCTTCGATATTAACACGTCAGCAAACAGTCGTTATTAATTTTATTTCCGATTGTTTGCCAAAAGCTTTGGCAAACGTAACAGGGAACTTGACCGTCGAAATAATTGTTGACAACCCACGCTTTATCTTGTACTTTTTGTTACTGCAGTTTCTCAATAGAAAAATAATTTGGTCGTAAATGGCTGAGTTATTTTTTGATGTTTAAAATTATCGAGATAATGTGAATTATGCCGTGTTCCGTCTTATTATAGTCTTTTAAAAAAACAGTAGATTTTTTATAAACATTTTACTGAAAAGTTAAGAGAAAATTACTCATAAAAGTAATATTTGACTAGAATAAAACAGAGAATCATAATTTATTAGTTTCATTATAGAATTTTGTTGTCACTCAATTCTTACAATGAAAATTACAGGAAGTAGCGTAAATAAATCATGCTAGTGAGTCAAAGCATTAAACTTATATGATCGATTAAGTAAGTACAATGTAAAATTAATTAAGTATCTAATAGCTTCGAGTCAAAGCGGATTTATTGGCGAATTAGTAATTGATTTAAACTTTTACAGTCGACCAAAATGTTTGATTCACCAATAAATAGCACGGTTTTCGTGAAGCAAATGGTCAATGATAATTAATCGACGATTTGCACGACTTTGTGTCAAGTAAATAATTAACAATTCTATTTCATTTGATAAAAGTTTGATGCGTTCAATGATCGTATATTTTATCTTATATTATTTCGCGTTTAATTAATTTATAACGTGATGTCATCGATAGAGAGTGGAGAATATGTGTCATATCATACTTGATTGATTTAAGCGACGATTTCATTGATGAATTATTAAATCATTCCAACACTCGGCACTTAAACGAAAACGACATTTCCCGATCGCAACGCTTTTTTTCTCTCTCTTCGGATTCTAGTGAATCCATATATCTAACGCAAATGTCGCTCAGTTCCGTGATAATAAATATCGGGAGGACCGGATCAGCTATGGGAAGGAAAAAAAGTTATTGAAAATGGAACTCGCGATGGTCGGGCTGCAAAAATTTACCAAACGTGACTCTTTCCAGCGGAGCGCACGCCAATCAGGATTTTCGAATTTCACGTTCCACGGTAATTACGAGGTAGTGCGCGTTTCTCTTTTTCCATCCTGGTAACATCCGTCCGCTCCTTCTCTCTCTTTTTCTCTTCCGACTGGGAACGTGTTCGGGCATTGCTCGTGACACAATTCGTTCGTTAACCGCGTGAAATAATAATTATTATCCCGCGGGTAGCCCTGGGCGATCGCACGAGCTATCGGACGGGGAGGAGCAAACGAGTGGATGATATTTTATACAGCGGAACAGTTCGGCCTGAAAATTGATAAATCGCTCGTCTCTCGTACGTTGTCCCGCGGACAGTCCACAATCGATGATAAAGTCGGCAAAAGGTCATTGATCGACGAGATATTTCACATCGAAAACCAAAAGCTGCGAATAGAAAAGACAAATAGTAGATCATACGAACAAACGATGGTGGCTATGAGGTTGAACTTCAGTTACTGGTTCGAACTATAAACACGATTTTATTGTACTTGAAATGAAACATTCGATAGGAAATTTATCCTTTTGTTTTATTTGACTGAAGCAAGATTTACTGGGTTTTACGAGGACATGAACAATTGTCTAAAAATATTGCATACAATGAATTAACAATGATAATTACGAGACAGCTTTTTTTTATAGCAAATAACCGAAATATTGTTGCTGTTTGTCTACAAAAAAATAATATAAAAGTGTATTTCTTTATCATTCTAATTTTCTTTGTAATTGTCTATCAGTACTAATAACTTTTAGTTTTTGTCTTGTTGACTTGTTCATTAAAGTATTGTTGACATCGTATCTATATAAAATGATATTAATTATCATTGAATTTGTCGTAAGATTGAGAATTCTTGTCGTCATTTATATCCACTGCTCTTATCTTTTATACATTTTTAATTATAAATGTTGGGCAGAGAGTCGCTCCGTCTAGATAGTGAAATTCTTTCGAATGTCAATTTTGTCTAGCCATTCTATTACCAGTGAAATAAACGCTGCCTGTCTACGGATTTTACCGATGGCGAAACGATCGTGCTCGACCGCAAGCACTCGTAACTTCGTTTCAGAATTTCATCGACGTCGATTAACCCAGATACGCCTCAGGGCCAAGTCGAACCGCAACTGGGGTTTAAACTTTAGTAGTTTATTTAGCAGTTACGTGCACTGAAACGTTCTAAATAGTGGAGTGCTTTTCCGCGTGCGGCACGTTATAACAAGCTCGTGTTGCCGGTGATGTACCGGAACTGCATCTGCATCGATGGTTCGGATAAATTATTTAAATTTCTCACGAAAGATAATTGCCGCGAAAAAAACAGACAGATATCGTATTAGACAGTTCCTTAGATTTTTTTCCACGTAATCTCTATATTTTTGTTTTATAAATATTGTGTAATACATATTATGCAATATATCAAAGATATATGGAAATGTAATTATACTTTGCTCGCGCATATTTAATATCGGATAATTTTACATATCAAAGAAAGTCAAACACAGTAACTATCAGCATATATTTAAAACATATATATCCAATAATATTCGATTATATATTATATTCGAGTATATATAAAATGAATAATCTAGTTCCACTGCATTAACTTTTAACTCGAGAAAACAATATATTGCATTATATAATATAACACACACATAATTATATATAATGACATTGGGTAATAAAAACCTAGAGAAATGTTGCTGAATTATAATGATATAACATTATATATAATATGTGTACGCGGTAAAGTGATACGTGCTTTTTCTCGTGGCGAATGTTTTTATATAATTCGGTCATTACGTCAGCTACTAAATTTAATGAAGTTTACGCAAATCTCTACGCGAGATTATTTCTCCTACGAATACGTTCTATCACGGAGAATACTCAAATGCGAGAGAGTAGTTTCTCCCTTCCGTCAGCGATGCATTTCCATCTACGTAATTCCCACGCATTTACTCATATAATCGGGCCTCATAATTTTCCCAACTTGTTCGACAAGATTCTAATCGGTCGACCTCGTTTCCGTCTCGAATTTCTGGAGCCCTCGTGGAATACGCATAGATGAAAACGTAACGTCGCTCCACTGACTTCAGCCAATGTTAGAAGGAAGTTGGGCCGACGAAACGCCAGGAATTAATGGAATGTCTGCTTCCGTGCACATCGTTGCTTCTTCTATAAAACTTAACACGCCGAAGCGGCGTTTCCGTAATCATAAATGATTTCCAGACACGCGTCGTTCTCGTTAATGCATCGGCATACCTCTGACGAATGGCGACGGTTAGCCGACTTTGCGAGATCTAGCGAGACGTGCGGGATGCATAGCATTTCATTCGCGTCATATCAGATATATTCGCACAGAATTGATGGCTGTATTTTTGCGAATTCAAATTTTGTAAATAGGAAAGAATGTTCTTCTTTATTACAATCTTAAATAATTTTTTAAAATCCATAAATAAATAAAAATAACGAAGGATTAATAAAAGAACGTATATTCTTTCTTATTCATTTTTATTCTATTTATATACTTCTTATCCTGTTTATTTATATACTAATTGTTGCGTTTTTATTATCACGGACGAATCTAAAAATAATCGTTTATGATGTTGAAATTTGAATCTTTTAAATTATATTAATTTCAATCTTTGTGCATTAGATTTTTTGGCCATCACAGTTTTTTGCGCGTAATAAAAATGCGCTTGTGTGGTTTTTATTATAAAAAAAAAACCGCTATAGAAACCAGAAGCGCGTCTTTCGCCGGCCATTTGTTATATTGTATAATGCTATTGCCATTACGTACCTATATATGGTTCGTTTGATCATTTTGCTCGTTACTACAGATGCAATTGAAGCATTATTATTATGCACTGGGCCGAATTGTCCGGGAGGAAAAGCTTGGCAATCGCCTTTCAAGCGAAAGCCACACGATCGACTCTACACTGTGCACCAAATATACCGTGAATGAGCTTGTACCTATAATCTTTAGCAAATTTAAGAGGATTTTTTCTTCAGCAAGAAATTGGTCAATTATTATTATTGATTATTTTTCAATTAATATTTCCGCAATTAAATTAAAATCGCTTGAAGATTGGCAAAAAAACCTTATACATTTTATTAAAGCATAACCTCATTTATATATAATAAATTTATAATTTATATTGTCATTTAATTTAATCTTATTTTATTTACAATTTACAGAGTTTTATCTATTAATATTTTGTGGAAGCATGTATTTTTCCTAAATCTTTTTATATAATAATAACTCGAATAATACATAAGATCAAAAGAGATCTAAAATCTAAAATAATAAACAATTATTAAAAAACCTTTTAGACATTTTTGCGATATCTTTTTATCGATATCTTGATATTAAAGCTGTAAATTTTAGTTAAATTTTTTAATTTGATTGCTAGTATCTAAAATTAGAAGAACATTCGTCAGATAGCTTTTTGGTTGAAATAGACTGTAGTAATAAATAAATTTATGGCTGTAGATGATGATCTTTTGAAGTGTTTTCTTGCCGATGTCAAATATGTTGACGTTTCTTGGCAAGATTGTAACCACCGATTATGTATCTAGACAATACGTATTTTGAATGCGTAATTCTTTGTGTGTGTTCATAAATAGCGCGATTTATACATTTCTAAATTGCATGTGTACACGATCAAGATTGATTTAGGGGCCGAATATTACCGTGAACAAAGTGCTTCGAGCATGCAAACTATATGTTTCCGCTATGTGCAATTATTTGTTGTTGACTTGTTCATTAAAGTATTGTTGACATCGTATCTATATAAAATGATATTAATTATCATTGAATTTGTCGTAAGATTGAGAATTCTTGTCGTCATTTATATCCACTGCTCTTATCTTTTATACATTTTTAATTATAAATGTTGGGCAGAGAGTCGCTCCGTCTAGATAGTGAAATTCTTTCGAATGTCAATTTTGTCTAGCCATTCTATTACCAGTGAAATAAACGCTGCCTGTCTACGGATTTTACCGATGGCGAAACGATCGTGCTCGACCGCAAGCACTCGTAACTTCGTTTCAGAATTTCATCGACGTCGATTAACCCAGATACGCCTCAGGGCCAAGTCGAACCGCAACTGGGGTTTAAACTTTAGTAGTTTATTTAGCAGTTACGTGCACTGAAACGTTCTAAATAGTGGAGTGCTTTTCCGCGTGCGGCACGTTATAACAAGCTCGTGTTGCCGGTGATGTACCGGAACTGCATCTGCATCGATGGTTCGGATAAATTATTTAAATTTCTCACGAAAGATAATTGCCGCGAAAAAAACAGACAGATATCGTATTAGACAGTTCCTTAGATTTTTTTCCACGTAATCTCTATATTTTTGTTTTATAAATATTGTGTAATACATATTATGCAATATATCAAAGATATATGGAAATGTAATTATACTTTGCTCGCGCATATTTAATATCGGATAATTTTACATATCAAAGAAAGTCAAACACAGTAACTATCAGCATATATTTAAAACATATATATCCAATAATATTCGATTATATATTATATTCGAGTATATATAAAATGAATAATCTAGTTCCACTGCATTAACTTTTAACTCGAGAAAACAATATATTGCATTATATAATATAACACACACATAATTATATATAATGACATTGGGTAATAAAAACCTAGAGAAATGTTGCTGAATTATAATGATATAACATTATATATAATATGTGTACGCGGTAAAGTGATACGTGCTTTTTCTCGTGGCGAATGTTTTTATATAATTCGGTCATTACGTCAGCTACTAAATTTAATGAAGTTTACGCAAATCTCTACGCGAGATTATTTCTCCTACGAATACGTTCTATCACGGAGAATACTCAAATGCGAGAGAGTAGTTTCTCCCTTCCGTCAGCGATGCATTTCCATCTACGTAATTCCCACGCATTTACTCATATAATCGGGCCTCATAATTTTCCCAACTTGTTCGACAAGATTCTAATCGGTCGACCTCGTTTCCGTCTCGAATTTCTGGAGCCCTCGTGGAATACGCATAGATGAAAACGTAACGTCGCTCCACTGACTTCAGCCAATGTTAGAAGGAAGTTGGGCCGACGAAACGCCAGGAATTAATGGAATGTCTGCTTCCGTGCACATCGTTGCTTCTTCTATAAAACTTAACACGCCGAAGCGGCGTTTCCGTAATCATAAATGATTTCCAGACACGCGTCGTTCTCGTTAATGCATCGGCATACCTCTGACGAATGGCGACGGTTAGCCGACTTTGCGAGATCTAGCGAGACGTGCGGGATGCATAGCATTTCATTCGCGTCATATCAGATATATTCGCACAGAATTGATGGCTGTATTTTTGCGAATTCAAATTTTGTAAATAGGAAAGAATGTTCTTCTTTATTACAATCTTAAATAATTTTTTAAAATCCATAAATAAATAAAAATAACGAAGGATTAATAAAAGAACGTATATTCTTTCTTATTCATTTTTATTCTATTTATATACTTCTTATCCTGTTTATTTATATACTAATTGTTGCGTTTTTATTATCACGGACGAATCTAAAAATAATCGTTTATGATGTTGAAATTTGAATCTTTTAAATTATATTAATTTCAATCTTTGTGCATTAGATTTTTTGGCCATCACAGTTTTTTGCGCGTAATAAAAATGCGCTTGTGTGGTTTTTATTATAAAAAAAAAACCGCTATAGAAACCAGAAGCGCGTCTTTCGCCGGCCATTTGTTATATTGTATAATGCTATTGCCATTACGTACCTATATATGGTTCGTTTGATCATTTTGCTCGTTACTACAGATGCAATTGAAGCATTATTATTATGCACTGGGCCGAATTGTCCGGGAGGAAAAGCTTGGCAATCGCCTTTCAAGCGAAAGCCACACGATCGACTCTACACTGTGCACCAAATATACCGTGAATGAGCTTGTACCTATAATCTTTAGCAAATTTAAGAGGATTTTTTCTTCAGCAAGAAATTGGTCAATTATTATTATTGATTATTTTTCAATTAATATTTCCGCAATTAAATTAAAATCGCTTGAAGATTGGCAAAAAAACCTTATACATTTTATTAAAGCATAACCTCATTTATATATAATAAATTTATAATTTATATTGTCATTTAATTTAATCTTATTTTATTTACAATTTACAGAGTTTTATCTATTAATATTTTGTGGAAGCATGTATTTTTCCTAAATCTTTTTATATAATAATAACTCGAATAATACATAAGATCAAAAGAGATCTAAAATCTAAAATAATAAACAATTATTAAAAAACCTTTTAGACATTTTTGCGATATCTTTTTATCGATATCTTGATATTAAAGCTGTAAATTTTAGTTAAATTTTTTAATTTGATTGCTAGTATCTAAAATTAGAAGAACATTCGTCAGATAGCTTTTTGGTTGAAATAGACTGTAGTAATAAATAAATTTATGGCTGTAGATGATGATCTTTTGAAGTGTTTTCTTGCCGATGTCAAATATGTTGACGTTTCTTGGCAAGATTGTAACCACCGATTATGTATCTAGACAATACGTATTTTGAATGCGTAATTCTTTGTGTGTGTTCATAAATAGCGCGATTTATACATTTCTAAATTGCATGTGTACACGATCAAGATTGATTTAGGGGCCGAATATTACCGTGAACAAAGTGCTTCGAGCATGCAAACTATATGTTTTCGCTATGTGCAATTATTTGTGTTTTGTAAACCTTCCACCTGTTTGTACACGCGGGCGAGAGAGAGCACGTGAGAATAATACTTTTATTTATAACTTAATTTTCCAGAAATAGGTGCGTACGCATATATACCATCTTGGGATTCGAGCAGAGAGCATGGTAGTAAATAACATCTGGCTACGAATTATGAACTTCGCTTTAATATGTTAATTTATATACAAGATTCTTCTCTCCATTGTGCTTTTTTATTTCTTTGTAAATAATTTATTGTTGCATAAATTTATTTTTCCTCCTTTAGATTATATTTTATCTTTAAAAGTTTACAATAATTAATCTTTTATCGTTTATAACAACGAATTACAGATCTAAATTAACATTACGGAAATATAAAATGTATCGAGACTAAGGCATTGTACATACAATAAATAAATGCGTGGTTAAAAGAGCATATACGTCTTATGATAAGAGCAATATAGTTCCAGGCGTAGTTTTATGAGGCTTATCTGAATAAGTCGCGCTCACACTTCGAACACTCGTAATTTTCTGAGCCTGCATTCTCACACTACATTGCTGCGCTCGTCGTCGTTGTTGCATTACAAAGCTTTTCGCGTCACATGAACTCATAAAGCTCGTGCTCGCGTAAGTCCAGTTTCTAACGCGGTAGCATATAATGGTATATCGTGACTGCAAAGCCGGCCAATCGATCGCAAAAACCTGAATTTAAAATGGAAAGGCTCGGCTTACGACGGAATATCACCAAGAAGAGCATAGTGGTAATACGTTTACTTTATCCTTATCGATTATTTCAGTGGGCATATTTACGAGTTTACTTTACATATCTCGTAGAAATAAAAAAATGTTGGTTACGGAAAGTATGCTGAGAATTCGAGCAGAATACTAACAATAAGAGAAAGAAATACTTTCTTGTTTATTAATTTAAATTATAAAACTTTGATTATATAAATTATGAACATTTATATTTAATATTGCATTATAATGTGGAATTTTTAATTAATTGAAAGCTTCTTGATCGCCAATTACGATTCACACTGTACCGAACCATGTTCCATGGCTATAGAACCTTTCCAGAGAAGCGAGATCGTGTCGGTGTTACATTCGACGCGGCCATTTCTGCAGATCATTCTGCTGCAGAGCGTGTAATAATGCGCGATTATTGTGCACAACATGCTCAGGAAATTAACGGTTCGCGATGTTGGCAACCTGTCTATAACGTTTATTGGAGCATCGATGACTAGCAAATTGACGTTGATCGGAATTGTTGAATTCTCGCCACTGGCGATCAGCATTCTTTTTATGAGACGATTCTTCTCTAATGGCAATTCTTCCGCATTAACTCGGTCATGGATAATGACAGAAAATTCGTTCGCGTGCACGTGTACGAACACGTGTTCGAACACGTGTTCGCATGTACGCAATGCGGTAGGATGCGCTACGCGCCGACAAAAGGGTGTCGCGTGTTAGTGGCAACTGTCACTGCCAAGTGTCAACATTCGTTCCCTATTCTGGAGAGTGGCATACTTCTAAATTTGCTATCATTCACTTTCTTGTGAAAAATTATCAAATCGCATATTGGCAATAATTTTAAATTTTCTGACTTTTCTTTGAGTGAAAAATGAATAAATGTTAGTATGAAAAAAATTTATTCTATTATACATTTTCTACTGATTATTCTATATTTACTTATGCATAAAGAATCACTTGCCGGTCATATTATATTACAAATAAGTTTTTATAAACAAGCTAAAAATTGAATTATGTATCAGAATACTAATTCACAGTTTAACATGATGGATACACCGGTCTTTATCATCGCGAAATCGAGAATACGTTCGCTTTGTAACCTTTGCGGCAACATCTTGGCAGGTACGTTCGTGTTAATGAAAGGGGATTTTGGTGTTTCGAAGTGCGGTACCTCGAACCTTAACACGCGATATTATCCGTCCTCCCTTTAGTGCGACTTGAATGGCGGGGCGCCCGGCTGAGTCACGGTCAAAGTCAGATACGTGCATGATATCCTCAAGGGGGGGGGGAGCAGAAAAACACGACCGACGACAGAAACGTCCGGTTCCGGTATCGTGGGGAAACGCGGCTTTCCCCCGGGGAAACTCTCCGTTAATTACCACGCGTGAAAAAACACGCACCGAAATATATCGATGACATCGCTATTTCTCTTGTACATGAATAGAACTCGATGATTTATTGCACACATCATACATTGCAGATCTTTGTCTATAAAATTGTTTTGTCATTTCAGAGAGGGATTGATATTAATATATGTATATATATCGATATAATAACATCGAATAGCTATCACTATCATTATTATTATGAAATTATAATTTATTCTTTTATTAATAATTAGTGGATGCTGCTGTTGACAGTTATGCGTAATTATTTAATATTATTTTATACTCTATATTTTTTTAAGATATTATTTTATTCAATATTTATTCTCCAATTTTTTTGCAATATGAACATACAATTTTAAATATTTACGTTTTGTAAAGTCACTTAATTCATCTGCAAACATTTTTTTATACGCTTTTATCCGATATCAACTGACGCTAATTTGATTCATCGAAATAGCGCAATTGAATACGATAGAGCTGTATTCAGACTCGCGATTCACTCGATCTTAACGATGATGCGACGCTCGAGTATTACGTTCGGCGTTATCGGCCAAATGTAGGACGTTCAACTTATTGCGAGACGCGAGATCCTAAACTCGAACCATTTACGGTCAGTAACGTAGTTATATGACCGCTTCTCGTCTGTGCGATATTACGTTGCTATTCAAAAAGTCCCGCTACCAAATGCACCTCCGGGAACTGGATAAACGAGCTCCTTGTACGAGCTCCATAATCAACGTAAAACGGACAAATGGAGGATTCGCCACGTGATCGCACTTTTACGCAACTTTATCTCGTAAACGCAGCGTTCGTTATTCGTTATAAAACGCGCTCGAAAATAAATTGCTGCGACCGAGGCTCCGACGGCGAAAGTGGAAATTGTTATGATGATAACGTTGGCGATCGCACGTTGGCGGAATCGCCGGTAAAACATTAAGAGCACACACACACATAAACACACACACTTTTCGATGCTTCAAACTGCCCTTTGAAGGTCGCCTAAGGTTCAATATATGCCGTTCTCCCGACATCGGGAAGTCAGGAAGTTTCACTTTGATCGAAAGCCACGGGAATGATGCAAACGAGGGTTCATCGTGCTCGACCTAACGAGGATTCATTTATCTCTCGGCTGGTGTATAAACGTAAATTCCGCCGCGTTCTGTCTCTCTCTCTCTCTCTCTGTTTCTCTAACTTATCCTCCGTATTCCACTGAATGTCTTTTACCGAATCCGCGCGCTTTTAATTGTACGACGCGAGTATGGTAATTAGCCCTCCTTATTTATAAATGAAAAATCGATGTCCGGGCGTGTAGCGCTTTATGTAAATGTTGTCTCCGCCAAGGATTGTATCCCGCTGTACAATTTCTCATCGCGGCGTTCCTTAATGTCTACGGATTTGTCACGACTCATCCGTAATCACGTTATTTATTCTCGCTACAAAGCGGATCTTTCAGTGGATTGTTTCAGTCACTATATGTATTACTATATTATCTCCAACTCAGTTTTTATATCAACATAGATTTTAAAGAGAATTCTTCTTTTTAATATTTTTGATCGACGATATATTTGGCAAAATTTGAATTATACGAGAATTTGCTAATATAGATTTATCAGTATGTTGTATTTTTAGAGAAAAAGTTTTCTGATTTTATTTAACGGATATTTATTTATTTGTTACAGAAGAGCAGCGCAGATTCTTCAGCATAAGGAAGTCACACGAGATTTGTCATTTTTTGTGAAACCACAACGGTCAATAAAAACGGTAATGTTACGCAGAATCTGTTCAATTAAGCACGTATTGAAAATACAAAATACTATAGGAGGAATAATCGATGCGTTTAAATAGGAATTAAAATATTGCTCGTATTTGAGCCCCCGGCAGTCTCATGTCATCAAACGTGTTAATGACCGTACTAATGAATCACGCGCAGTAACCTCGGCACCGACGCTCGGTTATATTACATGTGATTGACATTAATCAAGTGCGCTGAAATTTGATATAACGATTTAAATTACGTTTTTCATGCGTCGCGTATCGCCAATAGGGTGATATTCGGGTTGATATTTTGCTGCTGTTGCATTCCGAATATTTCGCGCAACGGATAATATCGGTCGAGCAAATATTTAAAATGTTGTTTATTCTGGTGACGTCATTAGTGCATTATTGCGTCCGCATTGTAGGCTATTGGTTGCTGCACGAGATTGCTGGCCATCGTATCGTCCGTCAGAATTATAGCGATGATTTCGTCACATTTCGCGGTTTATTGAACGATCTTCATATTAAGCTTCGTGACATGATAACGTGCTAATTTAGATACTATTATCGCAATTCTAATTATTAATATATAAATTATCATTTTAGAAGATTAATTAAATTACAATTTTTTTTAAAACGTTTGCTTTAAATTCAGTTTTAAATTAAATGATGTCGCACGAGAAAGATTTATTAAATTAATAAATGCGGGAAATAAGGTTAAAACGAAGTTACATTTTTTATTTTATGACATTTTGAGCACTTGATATATTTACAAGTATGTTTTAAAATATGAATTAATTTGATACAAGTTAATTTAACGTATTTTAAACTTCTTTTTAGATTATTAAATTTAAAATGTAGCTGTGAAATGAACATTTCAACGTCGCAAAATACGATATTCCGGGATCATGAGATAAAATCTATTTCACACTCGCGTTTCTATTTTGAACACTAGTATTACGTATATTGGAAATTCTCTCAACAGTTCTCTAAATTCCTTCCAGTTTACGATTTCGTAGCTACCGGTAAGTACGAAGTGCCAAATAAGAGAAAGAGAGTATCTTGGTGACGATTCCCAGTTGGATATCCGCGCTTTAGGGGAATGCGTGACGACGCGTGCGATTAGAGGTAGCCCATATATACGAGAGATCGGGATACATGTGACATTATTCCCACGGGTAACGCGATAGGCGTTTTCGATCGTGGCGCAATATCTCGTGGAATCGAGACCGGTAATATTTCCATGAGAAGCGTTAACGACGCTGCCGAGATTCCACCGTCTTTGCGCGACTCTACCTACCTCCCTGCGCGGCTGTAAATACATTTCTTTCGTCGAGAAACGCCATGCCTGTTTCGCGTGTCCCCGAGGAAATCGACTCCGAGCGGCGGACAGCCAAGTTTGGAATTTTCAACTTTTGCAACGGGAAAAAGTAGGATTATGGGGTGCAAAGAGAAAGTTATATCCGTTCGGCATCCTTTAAATCCAATGTTTTCATTATTCAACGCAACTTTTGCATTTCGCTCTGCTACGTTAACCGATGCAATTCTCGAATTTCAATAAATGAGAATTTTTATATTCTTATTTTTAATCGCATGAATTTATTAAGCGTACAGTAAAAATAATTTACAAAGATATTGTTGAAAAATTATTTTCTTAAACCTTAGTTATGGTATAATAAAAAAATCAGTATCAGAATTTTTTTGAGGGATAATTATAAGTCATCCAGTAATAATTTCTTATTTCATTTTATTCTTTTAAATATTTTCTCTAAAAATTGCTTTATTTCTTAAAATTGCTTTCAGATTGCTATAAAAATAGTTACATGTTTGCAAGAAATTATTCTACATTAGTTCGACAATTTTTTTCTTACATATGTTATCATATAATTCCCATAAAAAGAATGAGTAACAGATAATAAACATATATTTGTACGAGTCGATCATGGGACAGATGGGGAAGCAGAAGCACATATTCGCAGTTATTATGCAGAAAATTCGTTTTGGATCGTGAATATTGAGAATCCTTCGAATGCATATATCTGAATGGATGTAAGTGTAGACACTTTTACGTTTTCAAATCCTTCTTTATTCAATGCAATTACCTCCTTGTGCGCAGATATCCCATGTTCTACCCACTTTGTATTCAAATCCACGTATGCCATGTCGAAAGCACTCACGTGCGAACAAACCGCTTATTCCTTATTCCACGAACGAATATAAACTATTCACAAACGATACGAGCGGAATACAGAAAGTACCTATTTATTCGATCGACGGGCGTTCAGTCCTTACGCTGCTCGTCAAACTGAGAGCACAGAGCGACTCGTACTTCCTCGTTCCAAGATATTTCTCGAATAAAATATCTCTTGAATAACTTTGCCGCGCTTCTTTAATCACAAATTTCGTTAATTCTTTGGTTTTTCCTTTTTTGGGCCCTTTACTTCTTTTTGCGCTTTTGTTTCTCCCTCCTCGTGTCTCGCCTTTCTGCCTTTTCTTGTCACGCTTGTTGCGGATATAAGCGAGGCGTTGACTATAAAATAATGAAAATTTATGGCTCCCCATCCAAGGTTTCACGGTGAATGGAACGCAAGGGGTACGCAATTTGTAGAGCTTTCAGGGAGCTTTGCCCCTGGCCTGTGATGAAAATGGCGGAGCAACGGTGACAATTACCAGGAACCTTGTCACTCTTCTTGGCTGCTTTCTCTTGTCTTCTCTTCCTTTCTCTCTTTCTCTCTTCCTTTTTGTTGCTAGCACCTCCGTTACAGGTGTTCTCGCTTTACCGTTGTAACTGGATAGACACCTCGATCTCCTTGATCGTTTCTTCGTTATTTACAACGACGAGTCTCAGAAACGAAGTCCTCTACGTCGTTTACGCGAAATAGAATAATCTTCGACCTGCTAGCATTTACAGCGCAAAATGTGCGAAAAACATCATCAGCACAAACTAAACTTTCTTGTAATCATCTACGCTGCACTTTCTAGATAACACTATTCTTGGTAAATAACTTTATTTTCTGAAGAACGTTCTCTCTCTCTCTCTCTCTCTCTCTCTCTCTCTCTCTCTCTCTCTCTCTCTCTCTCTCTCTAAAAAAGAATATTAAAGAATATCTCTTAATTTTGTACAAGACATAATTAATTTTTTTCACATATCTTTTAGTATTCTGTGTTGTTTGAAATATCTTTGAATCAATGACGCGCATTTTATTGAATGAAAACTTTCGGTAGAAACTCTTGATAGACAATTTGTACGCTTTATTTTATTCCGCTTTTGTACGCCTCTCTAATCGCACTTTTTGTTTTATACTATTAATTTATATATCCAGCCTGTATCCCTCCTCTCCTGACATTTTACATTCCCTAATTATAATACTTTTTTATAGCTTGTTGGTTGAATTGTCGAGTTTAAACGTGAAAGATGTGTGTTTTACATTATGTGCACCAAAATTGCTATTTTATATTTTTTAATGATTCGTTTATTAGTAATTAACAATGTATACAACGCTTTGCAAGAAATTACCAGATGAATAAATCGCGGCCTAGCTAATAATCATCTAGATGCTGAAATGTAAATACTAAAAAGTTTACCGAGAACATATTGTAAAAATAATATTTCTAAACTTTCTTTTTTTATTACACTTCTTGGTAAAGCTATTTTCGTGAATGTCGAGCGTAAGAGACGATAATCACTAATACTTTCACCAGCGCTTTCTGTGCCCTCTCTCTCTCCGCTACAATTCTTCCAACTTTAATTCCACGGCACAGCTTCCACCTTAATAAACCTTTGCCTTCGTGTCGAGGGTGAGAGCGAGTTCGGCCTTCGTCAAGACCCCTTTGTCGCCGACGTCGCGTCGTGAAAGCGTCGCGGCCTTGGCCACTACGCGAAAATAGAAGCGAAAGAGGGCCCGGACCCTTGTTAATGATTTAGACCCTCGCCCGCAGTGCGACTTGAAGTTTCCAGGATGCCATGGTAGGTGGGTGGAGGAGTTACGCTTATTAATTGACGATTTATAATTGCCGGGAGCTAGTCCGGCTCGCTGTATGGGGGGCGAGACCGAAGTTGCGTGCGCCCCCCCAAGGTGCTGCCGCTAATAGGTCGGTATCCCGACGTTTAATTAGCCTGCCGCGAGATGTATGGATCCCTTCGCGCGCGCTACGCTTCTTGCTGCCTTTCTCCGACCGCTTTCTATATTCCTTCGCCTTGCCACAAATATCTAAAGTTGCGTGCCGTAATTATCCGAATATTGTTTCGCCCCCTTGGCGAGGGCGCCTGCTTTCTTGCAGCCGCTCGTGTCTCTACGCCTAGTTTACGGAAGCACGTACACAACCCCCACGTATTCCTATTCCGACGTGGCTCTCGTGAAATTAAACCGAGAGTCCATCGTTTCCCTCTTTCGGTCGGGTCGCTGCTATAAACTTCGCCAGTTTATTGTTTCCCGCGCGCAGAGTAATTTAAAGGATCCATCCAGCGGGGCGAAGCCAGGGCCGCAGCCAGACAGGGTCGACGATCATCCCTCGAGCCTCGCTCATAATTGATTCTCGTGCAAACACGACTTTTAGTGAAATTTGATATCATAAGATAAATGTTGCATCGAGTGCTCGAATTCTCATTTTCGACCGTTTGCTATTTGAATTTATTATAAATTAAGCTGCTATCTGAATCTATTATAAATTAAGCTCCAACTATATAGCTTGTCAGTATAAAATTTCGTTTTTAAAATAAATGATAAAAATACAATTCGCTTTTTTTTTTCGAGAAAATTATAGTGCAATTTTATTGCAAAAATAATAATAAATGTCTTATCTAAAAAGTCACGCGATCTTGTAAAAATTATATTTGAATATATTAATAAGTTAATCAAACCCACTTCAAAGTTCACTTGAAACTAATTGTAGAGAATGAAATTTCATTATCTGCCCTCTTCATTTATCTTGTCTTACGTATTGTATCCCGCTAGGTTATACGCCCGATTACTTTAATTCAGGGCCTGCGACGGCGATAATTCATTGCGCGGTATAGGGCAGCGATTTCGGCCTTAGGCCCGGTTATTTGTAATCAACGATCATCTTTCTCCGGCTCGTAGCTGACACCCCTTTTCTCTGCTCTATCCTCGTTGTCCGTCCATCCGTGCGACGCCCACACGCATTCGGGCACCACCCTTCGAGATCGCTATCGCGTTTTTAAGGGCGATTTGGAAACGTGCACACTGCTTACGTTTCATTTTGACTCGACTCATAAAAAAAGGAATCGATAGTTTAAACACTTTAATGACACCGAAAGGGGGCAATAGATAAATACACGACGACAACCGACTTTTCATGGCTCGAGGAGTAGTTTGCATAGTTTGGAAAAAAAAGTGTATTACGAAGTACGTAACTGGTTAGAAACAACGAGCTCCGTGCTCCGTTGTTGCCGTGGAACCTCGATCACCCCTGGGGATATCCTCGTGCTAAGCAACCATAATAAATTAAAGCGCACGGGTGGTCTCGTGATATCAGGCAACGTTCGACTCTCCTACTCTTCGGTACTTTATGTTAATCCATCTTTGCACCTTTATTGTGGATCTCAGAGGTTGATGATATAAGGACAACTTTATTGCAAGTAAAAATGACTTGTTAATTCAGAACAGTGCCAAGCATTCAAATTTCGCTCGTGCTTGATTTATCTGATTTTGTAACGGAATATTAATAGACTAGGTTGTGATTTTTACATGGTAAAGATAGTAATACGGTATTTTATAAAAATATTCTTTCTTTCGCGCGATATTTTTATTCTTTAAAATCAAAAATGTTTGAAAATTCTAATAATAAGAAGACTAAAATATGAATATAAATTTTTGACATAACTATTGTCTTAGCTTCCAATTTTTTCGTCGTCTTATAAATATATTCGCGTGCAAATTAATGCGAAATGATTAATTATGCAAATTCAGTAAATTGTCCGGTCTCTCTACTTTATTTGTTTTATGTAAAATTTTGCTCCTAAATTTAGTATATGGCTGCAAGAAAGAGCAGTGATCACCGTCGGTGGATGAAATAGTACACGGATAATTACGACTCAAAACTCAAGTTTCGTAAATTAACGCGGGCGCGTGATAATTTATTATATACATTAATCCACTATATTATTCGGTTTACTTTGTTCTACGTTTTATATGTAAGAACTGAATATTGTATAATCTCTCTGCTACGATTAGATTTCAGACATCAATTTTGCAGAATAGCAGATACACGCTCATAGAGATACTATATTTGAGCAATTTAATTGGTTATAGCGAACTATTGCACCATCACAGCAAGGGAATATTGAACTTTATTATTTATATACTTATTATCGTACACTCTTTTATCACACTCAATTTCTTATTTTAACGGCGCTTTAGACGCTGCGTGCCTCGGGGCTGTCGCAGGCAATAACGAAATTTGCCTTCCCGACTTTTACTCCTCTCTGCCTCTCTGCCGCTGTCCCCTTCCTCCCGCTTCCTCTATTACCATCGCTCTTTC
>NW_021848439.1:1414238-1441192 GCF_003651465.1 Formica exsecta | reverse complement strand
TCTTTCCCTCCCCACCCCAGTCGGCGTCTTGCAAATCGCATCCGCATTTTTTTTTCTCCGCGTCGCGTTTTCGCGAGGTATGCAAATGGAACTTTCAGCGCCGAACGGCGTAATAAACGCGCGCTGCCATCGCGGCGTTTTACCTGACGACTTTTTGTCGCGTCTCGGGGAGGAGAGAGAGAGAGAGAGAGAGAGAGAGAGAGAGAGAGAGAGAGATGAGATGAGAGAGACGGGGGAAGGGGAGGAAGCATTGTAATCGGACGCATTGATATCATTTCCTCCTGGAATCGAGCGCCCCCGAACTTCTGCTCCTCCACCGTTCTCTTGGCCTCTGTTAGTTTTCTGATTTTTTTTTCCCTTCGCATTCGTCCCGTTCGTTTCGCGTCGCTTCTTCGACATCGGGCTTTTCAGGTTCGACTGGGTATACCCGCTGCATATACCGCGCACGTGTCCGGAATTTTACGGCAGAGCGATTAGATTTTGGATTTACCCCGCATCTCTGCGTCGCACGATATCAGGTGTACTTTCCGAGCGCGCGCGCAAGCAAGTACTTTCATTCTCCGAGTATACCTCGATTCTTCGGATACCCCGAGCTTTCAAAGGGATAGCGAAAGAGTCAAAGTATCTGCTCGGAAACGTGGTTCGAATTTTGCAGCTAGGACCATTCGTGGACAATTCTTAAATGTTGTTCTTGCATGTGTTCGGAAAGGATTATTTTTCATGATTTTAGTTGTTGTATGCGAATTAAGATAATCATCGTTATAAATTAAGATTATATAATTTTCTTGTAAAATTTCAGTATATAAATTAGAAATAATTTTCTCTACAAACACTAGATACAGATTTATACGATTCGTATTTAAATCCGTGACTCGGCGTTTAAAAGCAGTGCTTTATTACGGGATTGCTTGCTCTCAGCGAGAATTAGTAAATAAATATTTGCACATGGTCATTGGAAACAGGTAGAGAAACAGAGACATAGATAGATAGATAGAGAGAGAGATAAACAGAGATAAAGAGACATCGAACCTCCATTATTTTCCCTCCCCACCCCAGTCGGCGTCTTGCAAATCGCATCCGCATTTTTTTTTCTCCGCGTCGCGTTTTCGCGAGGTATGCAAATGGAACTTTCAGCGCCGAACGGCGTAATAAACGCGCGCTGCCATCGCGGCGTTTTACCTGACGACTTTTTGTCGCGTCTCGGGGAGGAGAGAGAGAGAGAGAGAGAGAGAGAGAGAGAGAGAGAGAGAGAGAGATGAGAGAGACGGGGGAAGGGGAGGAAGCATTGTAATCGGCCGCATTGATATCATTTCCTCCTGGAATCGAGCGCCCCCGAACTTCTGCTCCTCCACCGTTCTCTTGGCCTCTGTTAGTTTTCTGATTTTTTTTTCCCTTCGCATTCGTCCCGTTCGTTTCGCGTCGCTTCTTCGACATCGGGCTTTTCAGGTTCGACTGGGTATACCCGCTGCATATACCGCGCACGTGTCCGGAATTTTACGGCAGAGCGATTAGATTTTGGATTTACCCCGCATCTCTGCGTCGCACGATATCAGGTGTACTTTCCGAGCGCGCGCGCAAGCAAGTACTTTCATTCTCCGAGTATACCTCGATTCTTCGGATACCCCGAGCTTTCAAAGGGATAGCGAAAGAGTCAAAGTATCTGCTCGGAAACGTGGTTCGAATTTTGCAGCTAGGACCATTCGTGGACAATTCTTAAATGTTGTTCTTGCATGTGTTCGGAAAGGATTATTTTTCATGATTTTAGTTGTTGTATGCGAATTAAGATAATCATCGTTATAAATTAAGATTATATAATTTTCTTGTAAAATTTCAGTATATAAATTAGAAATAATTTTCTCTACAAACACTAGATACAGATTTATACGATTCGTATTTAAATCCGTGACTCGGCGTTTAAAAGCAGTGCTTTATTACGGGATTGCTTGCTCTCAGCGAGAATTAGTAAATAAATATTTGCACATGGTCATTGGAAACAGGTAGAGAAACAGAGACATAGATAGATAGATAGAGAGAGAGAGAGAGAGATAAACAGAGATAAAGAGACATCGAACCTCCATTATTTGCTTCAGCTCCGAAACACAATCAAATCGAACTGATGCCAGTGTCTCGATTTCTTCCGCTCACGGAACTTCTGTATTTCCATGACTCTCAAACAACGCGGAGACGAAAGAAAACCGTAGCACATGCACACAAATACACGCGCACATATACGACTCCAGGCGCTTAAGACGCCGAGTAAAATTGAAGCAACAGCACAAGACGCGAACGTGTGAGCGAACAACGGAAAAAGAGAGTTCGGTTTCCCAAACGAATTGCGACTTCACGGACCAGAGGAATGCGTAGGTATCCTCATAAAACATCAAAGCGATACGACGAGAATGATTGAAATTGTTTCCTCGACCACGGGCGTCGCGGAGAAAGCCTTTCGTACTTCCGTCCGAGGATCCGTTTTCAGCCGGGATTCGTTCTAGATCCGCTCGGACGGATACGCGTTCTCTTCTGTCTCGCGCGATCGGCCGATCCCTCACGATTGTCTTACGCGGACAACAAATTACATTCCGTCCGCTATGTCGTTCACCCGCTGATTCTCTCCGCGTGTACTTCGCCGTTTCATTCTTTCACGGTTTCTTCATAGCTCGGCTCGCAATGTCTAGTCTTTGCTTCTCTTCAATCTTTGTGATATCGCGTTTGGTTTCTAAGTGTCGACAGAGTATATGAGTTTCTCGTTGCAATGTCTACTATCGTTTAAAAATATTGTATCTTTAGTTTTATTGTTTAGAAGCGTACGTGGGAGCATGTTACGTATTTATTTCGTAATATCGCGTACAGATGGTACGCATCGTATTTATTTATTGTGTATACAATGATGTAACGTGAAAAATATAGTTGAAACCTTAGCTCGGGAGCAACGGGCGCTAAGATTTTGCCATCTTTATCGCGTTTTTATTTCCTGCTATTAAAAATCCCGGTTAAACGAGGAATCCTTATCGGAAAAATCGCGGATGGAGCGTGGATATTACGCGTTGCCGAGACGGAAAGAGACGTACTCGAAAAAAGCTTCCATCGTCGGTTCGCGGCGGCAAATTATACGAATGACGTTATCGCAGAAAAGTAATTTGGTTCCATGCTAATAGGTAGCTCTTTCTCCCCCTTTTTTCCGCCCCCACTCCCAATTTTCACGTCCACTCTTTTTCTGAATAATGCATAGGTTGAACTTGGGCTTGATAACGGCGCTCAAGAAGCTTCTCTCGGACCATTTGGTGACGAGAGGAGAGGAACATCATTTCCCGCTTACAATAAGAGAGAGTAGCTATTTTTCGCTTTTCGTTTATCCAAGGATTATAGTCCTCGTAAAATTGAGAGACAACGTTAAATTATCGCGGCATTTTATCGCGTTAACGAAATAAATCGGAATAAATCTTTTTGAGAGATAATCCACGGTTAAGACGAAACGCGGTAAAAGGACACGCGCGACAGAGTCGGTCATTCGCAATAACGCGAAATCGTTCCCCTACATTACTCAAACATGATGGATGGCCCTTGCGGCGATGAGGTGTGAGGCCACACACGGGGTTTGTCGTAGACGAGGGTTATCGGCACGCCGGCTTGTCAGGGATGACGTATCGCTTCGAAGGTATACACGCCATATCTCGGAGCCCGTCTAGCCCATCCTGCGCGCATCCGCCTTCATCCGACGCGTACCACCTGGAAACCCGACTGACTCCGTACTCAACGTGGTGGACACTTGCGCGTGAAAGGTATTTATCGTCTTAGTCGCGGCGTAAGACGAGTAAATCAATTCACCGATTGCATATAAGATATCGGTCGATCGAGAGAAAAATGTCTCTCGCGCGTAAAATCCATCCGCAAGAACGATAAACACGATCTCCCGGCGATGCCTTAAATATACGCAAACAATAAACCGCAAGAATATATACGGAAATTCTCGCGCAAATGGATGATGGCGCTATATAATGGAGACGTATTCAGCATCACATAGAAAACGGTAAAGAGAGCGAGCGCACGTGACGTAGCATTGAATCTCCGGTGCGGCTCGTTTCCGGAAGGAGATGCGGCCGGAGGGTCTGAGCCCCCCATTTTTATCGGGCGCGAGCTCGTAATACACATCCCACACCGCAATTCTCGATACTCCATTAAGATTTCAGCTGAATCACAATGACTGCGATGACTCTGCGCGCGGACGGATCTCTCGCAAGATGAAAGGGAAAGCGGCGGAGAAACTCGCGGATTTCAATCTCTGGCATGACGACTCCTAACCCAATCCCTCTCAACGTGACAACACGCCGGCGCCATCCATCATGCGTACGCTTCCATTCTTCCACGAGCAAATAATTCCTGGCTCTCTCTCTCTCTCTCTCTCTCTCCCCCCTCGTCACCCGTGACATCCTGGACGCATAATGCTCGAGGTCAATCCGGTTCTTGGGCGCGCATAAACGCGCAATTACGGGCTACGCGGATTAGCATGACAGTGGAAATCATCGCGTCATCCGGAGGGAGATGGGAGGGGGACGGCGTATTAGACGATTACATTACCGTTGCACAGCGCGCCGCGAAGCGTCCCGGATTAATAGCGACGCCTTCGATCATACCAAGATGACATTTGCCGCCAAACTATCGGGGAACGTCCCTTATTTCGGCAACATACAATAGAAAGATTACTCCAATATCTCTCTATATATCACACCAACCGGTAACGTTAAAGTTTATGGAAAATCATTATGGATGCACAAGAGAGAGAGAAAGAGAGTTTATTTTAAAACAAAATAATTTATTATGTTCCCCGAAACTGGATAATTTGACGAAAATATAAAATTTATTTTGTAAATATGTTTGAAATTTTCATAAAGTAAAATAATTGCTTGTCAAAATTTCAGAGATTTTTTTAAAATCAAAAGATAAGTGTGTTGCATCATTCAATTTCATTAATATTTCACTAATAGATATAGTTATATTATCACTAACATATATCACTAATACTTGTATGCAAGTGGAATTAGATTAGATCGTTAATTGCATCGTAACTCTCTCGTGCGTATGAATGTGTGATTACCCAGAGATTAGTATGTACTCTGGGATCGATCGCGTTACATTGCTTTGCGTAACACGATGGACCTAGCGAATACTGTATCATCTTCGATCATCCATATAGATCCTGCTTCCGCTACTTGAGGAGAAATACAGCGCCGGCGCGAAAGAGACCAGAGAAATAATAAACAAATCGTCGTTCGCCGTGAAAGGCGAAATAAATTGCGTTATTACATCATTCCCTGATTAACGATGGACAAAATCGTCGTTTTCATCGTCAGACGCTGAATGAATTAGGATTTTCGCCGGTCGGCGGGCATGACGAATTTCTCGAACTCGTCGCGCGCGGAATCGCGAGCCACGTTAATGAGACGGAAGTAATCCCCCCTTCCCCTCTCCCCCGCCGGGGTATTCATTCGTCCTCGTTGAAAGCCCTCCTCCTGTGGGTCGGTCATAGTTCCGGCGCAGGAATGGATTTCGCCGCGAAATTCCGGTCGTGCACTCTAATCCACCGTCTCGTCGTCCCCTTCCTACCTTCGATATTCACACGAAGGAAGAACTCCCGTTGCTTTATCACAAACGCGCACTCTCTCGCTCTCTTTGTCTCTCTTTCTGTCTTTCTCTCTGTCTGGAGAATTCCTTTCCTCTTGGCGTATTATAAATTTCTCGGATAATTAATGCGTCTTGTCTTTCCGCTATAACTTCTTCTCGACGATGCGCGTGCTTAAGCAGATAATTGTGTATAATTATTTTTATTAACGCATCTTTTGTCGTTATTTATTATTAAAGAGACATGATCGTTTTTGTTGCGATAATCTTAACAATATATTTGTCAAGCTTATATGTTTATACTATCGACTGGCATCAGCGCGCGACGATTTATCAAATACTCTTTAGTAACGCGGGCTTTTGTCGCCGCTCGGATAATCACGGCTCGTTATATCGAAGAACGCGATGACCGGGCACTTCGATAGGTAAAAGAAAAGGAAAAAAAAAAAAAAAAAAAAAAAAAGAGAAAGAGAGAGGGATAGAGGGATGTCCTTTGTCGCTCACGTAGAATATCGGATTTCGTCTGCGTCGCCTCGCATTAACGAGCGTCTATCATCGCGAATATCTCTTGTAACGATCGGTTCCGCTCTGGCGAGTTAGTCGCTCGTTAACGCTTCGTTTTATCCTACGACTGACGAGCTTCACGCGATAAGCAAGCGACACGGTGTACGCATCGCGACGCTGTCTTCCTGACTTGACAGTAGTAGGCTCGCTGACTGTATCTCCTCTAGGTAGACAAACGCATAAATAAAAAATCAATATACCCTCTTCCCGTTTATGCATCCCTCCTTGTTTCTTCGCGCCCTTTTATCGCTTCCCGTCTCTTTCTCCCTCTCTCTCTCTCTCTCCCTCTCTCTCTCTCTCTCTCTCGTCATCTCGAAATCTTTCGTCTCCGCATTCTCGAGACTCTCCTCTCTTCCTTCACGTTCTGTTTCGCGCCCAATTTGCGGCCCATCATCGCTAGGGAAGAAGCAATTTCTAACTTAAATGAAACTCCCTCTTGCTCGCGTTCGCCTACCCCCGGTCGATCGACAGGAGACGCCGGTCTTGCGTTTCAGCGAACGAGGGTAGCGCGAACAGAGAGTGCGGAGGGAAGGTGCGCTGAAAACTCTTCTCTATCGTAGCGAACGGGGCTACCCCGTAGTTACCTCGGTCGCTCCGAGACCACTTACACGCAACTACCAATATTCCCGACAAGATTATGACGCGAAGCACCCTGCAACTATACATGCAACTTGATACATCCTTACATCAAAATTATCCATGCGATCGAATATTATAAACGCCATCCCCTCGAAATTTGCTATAAAAATGTCACAAGAATCGATGATAATAAAATATAAATACTTTGTAAAGTAACAAAAAAGTTGGAGAATTTTAATTAATTAAGAACATGCAATAGGTTGACGCGATTCTATAAATGATAAAGTATATCTTATTTCATAAAATCGTATAATTGTTGATTTTCGTAATGCACGATCCTATGTCGCATGTTATTATCAACAGAGAGGAACACGTACATAGCTGATAGTATTAACACAATACATGGATTATCTAGTGTTCACTGAGGTACATTATCCCGAAGTATCACTAAACCGCTTACAGGCTAGATATTACAATCCTGCCAAGATCATCGCGCAAACTTGCGGGAAACTGCAGCTGCAAATACTCTATCCTCAGCGTCAAATCATTGCAGCGGGTGATCGTGCGGGACGAGCGGCGCATTTCGAACTTTTCTTTTCCCTAGCCGTGCCGCAGAGCTACTTGCCACGAGGAGCTAGTTAACAGTTTGTTACGTCCCCTGTCACTATCACGATGCAAAACTGGAACTCCCGCTAACTAGCTTCTTGCGGTACCGCTATCGCGATTATCGTTTGTCGTCCATTCAGCGTATTATCTATTACATCGTCGGTAAGCAATTCGATGGAATCTATTTTACGCTGTTTCGCGCAATTTGTACGAGACTAGAGATGCGCGACGCAAAACTTTTATCTGTTTCCTATGCGCGATACAGCGAGAGTTAATTCTATATCTATCTTCTTTTCGATCTTTCGAGTATTATATATTTATTGCGTATTTCAAGTGTCATGTCAACTACACGAGATTTTGTGAAACAAGACAGATTACCTATTGAAAGTGATTATCGTTTATTCTTCGTGCTTGTATCCTCAAGCTTTTTACTTCGATACTGATGCTGATAACTATATCGGCTCGTACGGGGGACAGAGTAATAAGGCCTGACAAAGAAGGTTAGCGGTGCTATCGCGTGGCTGGAAGTTGGCGAGATTGCCTGGTTGCCTCTCGATATGGCCTATGAGAGTGGAAGCGCGGCGAACTTCGATAATCTTCTCTGCAGCGAGCGGCCCAGGGCCCAAGTTTGGCAATCAATGCGAAGTAACAGTTTAATTAAATACGGGATAACCCTTCACCGACTCTCCGCGCACGTTTACCCGAAGACAGACTAATCTCGGCCGCGTCGTCTCAACGGCTCCGGCTGGATTCAACGAACGTGAGTGTTCGACGGATTCGCAAATCCGATCGTCGTCATCGTCGTCGTCGTCGCTCGCGTCCCACTAGCTCTCTCTCTTCATCCTTTGCTCTTTAGATCGCGGCACGTCCAACTTTGCAGTCGGTAAACAGCAATCGAACGAATATACGATTTTGGTCGAGATCGAGCTAAAATCAGTTCAGAAAGACCGCTTCCCTCCGACTATCAAAAGTTTCGCTGAATTCGCAGATTTCCGTAGATCTGGGTTATCGATAAGATAGAATATAAACACACGATTTTCCTCTTCCTCTTACTTATATCAATTTTAATGCGATCCGTTTGACCGACTCGGAAAATTTATCGATTATGCGCGTTTTTTGTAAGGAACTTTGTATGAAATTTGCATAAGTGAAAAGAATTATTTTGTTACATCGATTTTTATTTATGTCTTAAATGAAAATATTATTGATCAGATCTTTTTTTAGTACATGTATATGTGATATTTTTTCACTCATATAAAACTTAATACGAAACCGTAAATAACCAGCGCATATTTTTTTTGATTACCGAGAATGCTACGATTCGACATAAAATATATTTTCTCTCACGAATATTTATATATCAAACATAAGATTCACGTAATAAGGGAAGCGCATGTTATACGCTCGTGTCGTAATGTAAGTATTTGTGAATTGATGATGATCAGGTTTTAACACGCGCGGGCATTCCGGGATATTTTAATATGTTGAGCGGATCGCGGAGAAATTCTACATCGGTGACAAAGTATCCTTACGTGAGTCCATTACCGGAAGCGTCTCTCAGGCTAGAATGTTATTGATACGTAGACGAGAGTTCGCGCGCAGGGACGATCGAGGTTTCCTTCGAGAGCATTATATCCGTGGTGAACGCGCTCCTCATCCATTTTCCATTCTGTTTTCCGTTTTTCTTCCCACGAGCGCCATGTTTATGTATGTCCGGCTGATTACCAAAAGCGGGGATGTGCGACTGTTCGTCTCCTACGCCTGGCGGCGACAATAGCGATGTATTCGAGGGTCACGCTCGAGAATACTCGTTTCTCTCTCATATTCGATCATCTTCCTTCCTCTTCTCTCCTCATTTTCTTATCCTCTCCTCTGCTCGCAACGATCCCCGCTACGCACGCTCCCCCCGATGCCACGAGCAAGTTTTATACCCGAGAGACATCTCCTTTCCACGCCTGATTTCGATTCTCAAAACTTTCTCTTCGCGGTCTTTCGTTCGATCGCGTCCTTATGCGTCCCCGGGTCCCCCGCTATCCTTCCCTACGCTGCTTCCGGAACCCCTTGAGTCCCTTCTTCGCTTGTTTACGAATTACCGGACTCATTTCCATCCCTCTGTCGTCTTTCGCTCTCGCTCGGAATCTCGTTCGAGCATATCGGGAGAAAATCAACTTGTCCCGTGTGTTCTGTAGTAAATGGATCGCCACGAGGCAGAAGATCCGCAAGGCATTCGGGCAATAAAGAACCTCTGTTGTCGGGTCTTTATAGTACTCTTTGCCTTAGTTCGCAAGGGAACCATTACCGCTATTACTTCAGCGAGTTCCTGACATTTTGCAGCAGCCAATGCGTATAGATGCATTTTCCGCGATCATTCACATTAGAAAATATATATATATATTATAGGCTATTTGACGTTGTAAGGATATAAAATATTATGAAAAATACACACAAAGAAAATTATTTTCTATTATTATTCGAAATATACACATAATTATGAATGCAACATCTTGTGCATCGAAATTGCGTTCTTAATATCCGTATTATCCGTAATCCATCAACAAGAACGATATCATAACTGCTATCGGAATAGATTACACCCATGGATGCGTTTATTAGCTTGAATATTACTCGAGAAGTACTCTCTCTCGATACGTAGACGAGAGTTCGCGCGCAGGGACGATCGAGGTTTCCTTCGAGAGCATTATATCCGTGGTGAACGCGCTCCTCATCCATTTTCCATTCTGTTTTCCGTTTTTCTTCCCACGAGCGCCATGTTTATGTATGTCCGGCTGATTACCAAAAGCGGGGATGTGCGACTGTTCGTCTCCTACGCCTGGCGGCGACAATAGCGATGTATTCGAGGGTCACGC
The DNA here is from genome assembly GCF_003651465.1 of Formica exsecta. Classification (NCBI taxonomy): domain Eukaryota; kingdom Metazoa; phylum Arthropoda; class Insecta; order Hymenoptera; family Formicidae; genus Formica; species Formica exsecta. The sequence goes on along the minus strand of NW_021848439.1, from coordinate 1,430,960 downwards.
TCGAGAATACTCGTTTCTCTCTCATATTCGATCATCTTCCTTCCTCTTCTCTCCTCATTTTCTTATCCTCTCCTCTGCTCGCAACGATCCCCGCTACGCACGCTCCCCCCGATGCCACGAGCAAGTTTTATACCCGAGAGACATCTCCTTTCCACGCCTGATTTCGATTCTCAAAACTTTCTCTTCGCGGTCTTTCGTTCGATCGCGTCCTTATGCGTCCCCGGGTCCCCCGCTATCCTTCCCTACGCTGCTTCCGGAACCCCTTGAGTCCCTTCTTCGCTTGTTTACGAATTACCGGACTCATTTCCATCCCTCTGTCGTCTTTCGCTCTCGCTCGGAATCTCGTTCGAGCATATCGGGAGAAAATCAACTTGTCCCGTGTGTTCTGTAGTAAATGGATCGCCACGAGGCAGAAGATCCGCAAGGCATTCGGGCAATAAAGAACCTCTGTTGTCGGGTCTTTATAGTACTCTTTGCCTTAGTTCGCAAGGGAACCATTACCGCTATTACTTCAGCGAGTTCCTGACATTTTGCAGCAGCCAATGCGTATAGATGCATTTTCCGCGATCATTCACATTAGAAAATATATATATATATTATAGGCTATTTGACGTTGTAAGGATATAAAATATTATGAAAAATACACACAAAGAAAATTATTTTCTATTATTATTCGAAATATACACATAATTATGAATGCAACATCTTGTGCATCGAAATTGCGTTCTTAATATCCGTATTATCCGTAATCCATCAACAAGAACGATATCATAACTGCTATCGGAATAGATTACACCCATGGATGCGTTTATTAGCTTGAATATTACTCGAGAAGTACTCTCTCTCTCTCTCTCTCTCTCTCTCTCTCTCTCTCTCTCTCTCTCTCGCATGAAAAGGTTTTATCGCTCACTCAATGAGATTGGCACTATAGTACATTCTCGATAATTATATTTATTGTGCCAAAATAAATTGCGACATTGGTTTCATTATTAGCAAAACGGAACAGAATTCCTGTATTTTTTTTTCATTATCAACAAACTACTGATAATCGCGAATTAAATATCATATTTTTATTTATTATAGCAACATCGAGAGACGATAAATCACGAATAAGTATATTTACTCACCGTTATGAACGAGCAGCGCAGAATCACGAGCGACAGTGATAAGGTCACTATCAGTAAGAGTTTCGTCAGATGCGTTACCGGAAGTCGGTGTGTCACTGAGGCCGGCACCACTGCCGGGCATATGATACAGGGGATGTTGCTGTTGTTGTTGTTGTTGATAGACGCGCTGCTTGTGCTGACTGGTATTGTAATGATTATGATGTGGCTGATTAGTTTGATGATTATTTTGCGGATAGGCGCGGCTACGCAAACTGGAGGTATTATCTTCACCCTCGCTGCCACTTAGACTGTAGGCCGGATAGAGCCGTCCCTTCCCTGAAACAATCAAATCGGAATTGTCACGGTCACTATATTTCTTTCAATTTAATTTTTAGTACAATTTTTTTTAATATCAATAGTAATAAATTGCAAACTTGTCAATCTTTAAAAACTTGTTTCAAAACTTTAATCGGAAATGATATTGCCAATACGTGAATATTAATTATTTTGATTAATGGATTTTAATTAAACTAAATATTAATATTAATATTGATAATTAATAGTCTAAATTGTCTTTTAATTAATAACCTCTATATATCATATTGTCTATTTTTCTGATCGCTTATAATGAATTGTATAGTATTTTTTTAACAAATGTATTATTTAAATATGTTGTAGAATTTTTCTGAAAATTGCTGTAAAAATAGCATTAATTAATTTCTGAATAATCGAAGATTTTGGAGAAAATAACAATTGAACAATAAATTAGATAATCTCTGTTAAATAAAAACTGCATTTTATTTAAGAAAACGATATAAAAACATAAAGAAATAAGAGCGAAAAGTTCGATATTGTATCTATAATATATGTACATCTATGACATGTGTCTCTTATAATTCTATCGTCGCGCTATCCTGCGTTGATCGCGTCGTTAAATGCGCCGAGATTTATGTAAATTCGAAAATCAACATAGACCCAATAAAGCTCGATAATCTGCTTGATAAGTCACACATGTCAGAGGGTGTCGATACAGATAAGCCACATAAACATAGGTCTCGCATCATCGTGTTCGAAAGCCCTTTTCCATGAAGCCCTTTACCGACCCTTCTTATCAGCGGATTACCTTATCCGAATTTTTTTTAATGACCTCTCACTTCTTTTCGGGTTAATAGAAATTTCAAGGGTCCCGGTCGTATCGCTCGTCTCTTTAAATTGGTTCGTTACAGATTTCGTTAAATTACAACACGCCTGTCATGAGAGAAATCTTATCTTTTGACCCTTGATCTTGAAATCGACATGCTTGAACTTTTATCTCGTTACACATAGAAATTTATTAATTTTTACTATTGAGATATAAGCGAACAGCTGCATAACACGACTGTATTTTTCACAACGGATCGTGTCGTAATTCTTGCTTACAAGAAACGAATGACCTTATTAATCTCTGTTGTAAAGGAAAATGATTACATCTGTGTAATACCATAATAACAACTTTGTTAAAAGAGTAATAAACGTAATTATATTTTCGCGACATTTTGAACCGTTATCAGTTTACGAATATAACTGTAAAGATGAACTTTGCGCGTTTGATATAAAAATAATCCATCATACTTCGCGCACCATTATTGATTTTAGCGTTGCGTCGGCGATCGCAAAAGTTACGCTTCTAACTCGTATATTTGTCACGCAAGTCGAACGGGCACATCGAGATCTTACGACATTATAGTTTCCGTCGGCGGCAATGTTAGTTCAATGATTCGTAGATAATAATGCTGCCTACGCGGATCGCCGTGCGAATGATTCATAGCACTAATAACGCGACGCGCGTTAATATTAATTGAGAATCGCGGCGCTTGGCCGATCGCATCAATTATGAGAATGGCGCGAAAGTAATGCGCCGAACAATTCGATTCGCGACCGTATAAATTCGTTTTGACCCTTGCATTATATACATGAGCGTGATAAATAACGCAGCGTGTAATTAACGTAGGACGGAATGAATGTTTATCTGTCTGTGCAGATGCCTTTATCACGCTTCTGGCACATATATATGCACCGCGCGTGTGTGTATAACGTCACATAAAAGCAACATTATGCGTTTCGTAAATTACGTTACCAATAGCGCAAGAGTGTTCTGCTGTATATATGCTTTTCCTATTCAAACTCGATACTCATTCTCGGCGGGTTAATAAATTAATAATGCGACGCATCTCTGTGATGCATTGGAATCACATAAAAAAGCGAGTGTGTTCCGAAAAGCTCGATCTTAATTTCGTGATTAGAGATGAAAAAAAAAAAAAAAACAAGTAACTATATTATAACTGAGAAATATAATCGTTCTTTACAGAAATTTCGAATTTGGATCATAATTTGAGTCGAAATCTCTTAAGGAGGAAGCAGAAGAATCACGGAAATTTTCAAAATCATATCCGATTGCAGAATGTGCAGCCACAGCGTTACTTATATTTAGTTTTTTCGGCATTGTTTACAATCCACGTGATGCAAACGGTTTACGCGGTTTTAGCTATCGAACTTGTTTTTTTTAATCCAGCACTTGCCGAACGACCGCAGGGGGTTGAACGTGAAAGAGAGAAAAAGAGAGGGCGAGAGAAAGAGAAGCTTGTGCTAAAAAAAAAAACTGCGTAGTTTAAAACAAACGCGCCTGCTCTCGCACGCATTCACGAGCGACCCATCGATCACTCGGTACACGTACATAGGGAATAATGGCGATCGGCCAAAATTTTACGGTATAACGTAAAAATTGTTTCGCAGTTTGTCAAGCGGTCGAGTCTTCCGGCAGTTCATTGTCTCACGTGTTCGCCTGGTATAAAATATGCATCGCTCGTAAGTAAAGAGTCATCGGGGCTATTTGGCCACCTGCAGACTCTGCGCGATTTACTTCGTGTATCTGCGTCTATATGGATGCTTAAATTTAATAAGATATCGGGATATATTTTTGCTCATTCAATGCCCGCTATATCGAGAAGAAGAGATCGTTCAATAATAGATAAATGAAGATCAATAAAATGCTATAAAACTATACGATAATATAATATAAATAGACATGACTTTTTTTATATAATTATATTGTAAATAAGATATTGCTGACACATTTTATTTATACACATGTATCAATTTTTATCAATTTGATAGAAAACATTAAAAATACGTACGATAAAAATATAATATCGAAAAAAAAGGCTTAAACTTTCAATGTATTGCCATTTTATAAAGATATTTTATGTATCTTGGCATTTTTTTCCGGGAAAACGGTCAATTTTATTTGTCGCCTTAAAGTGTCAGATCAGTTAATAAGTTACGATAACAAACCGTACAACCTGCGACGATATCTACGCTGCGATAATGCGGTAGTGACGACAATAATGATAGTAATAATCGTAACAACAATCTTTACGCTCGTAGCACGCGTTGAAACCTTGTGTCAATACGACGGACGTTAACTGGCGATGACAGGAAAGAGCCACGATTACAATTAGAAGTATAGTAGCCATAAAAAAGACTTTAACCGACATTTCCGACATAAAAGAATCACAAATTTTCACGTTTTATTTTGTTTTACAATTAATACGTGCTGGGTGAATAAAATTAATTGAAATAGTGTGTTTGCTGTATCTGTTTTAATATATTCTTATAAGATTATTTTACAGAAAGGTCGGATATGTTGAAATATTAAATTATGTCTTACTCTGTATATATGTATAATGTTTCTCTCTTATTACAAAATTCTTAAAACTTAATTTAATTTTTTCAATTTAAAAGAAAAGTTTTTAAATTATATATCTTTTTAAAAAAATAATAATTAATTTTAAAAAATAGATAATATTGTAGATTTATAAATTTATCATGACAAAAATGGTAACGAGTTGGTATCATCAATATCGTGTTCTCAATATTGAATTAACATGCATCATTGCTTTTTCAAAATAATACTAAAATAAAATTTTAATATGTACTTTATTGCTCAGCAGATCTTTATACGAATGTTATTGCCGACTGTAGCATTCTTTATGAAAATTGTTCTCTGTAAATACATGTCGCATACACGAACGCGCAGTTGGAAATGATCGATAAGTTTCCACTTATCTGTAAGGGCACGTTAATAGCACTTACCCACAGTTACGTTGTTATAAATATAACTATGACAGGTATGGATAACTAAGTTCATGCAAGTTGTTCATTCTATTTCACTTTCTTATATCGATAACAAGCGATAACAAAAGTTGTGCGACAACTATATCGTTATAAAGCACGAGTCGCACGCCGCTGTATTCTTGATGACGGAACAATCGATATTTACTACTAATAATAACTCTACCAAGTGAATATTTTAGTTATTAATTCAAGTAATTTGTACGGCAACTTTGTAAATGCGATTTATGAAAAATTATCTCAGATTGGATATATTATAATAGTATTCGAACGCACGATTCTTGATAAACTGCTCCTTTAATTTTATCGCGCGATAATGAATCTATTTAATAATCTCTCAGTTTTTTTTGCCAAAGTTTCTCAATGTTCGAGGGTACAGTGGTCGATACCGCGTTAATAACTTTAAGTGCGCCAAATTTTTACGGATCTTCTCTCTCCTTAATTTCTCTCCGTTTAATTTATTATTCATGAAAAGCATGAAAACTCTTAGCGAGGACGTGAAGTTTAACCTGTCTCTCTGTCGTCGGGCGTTCATAAGTACGTACCTACGTACTTCTCGGTCCGTTGACTTTAGATCGATACTCGAAGCACGCCTTGCGCGCAGAAACGAGACACGAACAGGCAAATAGCGAGCGATCGATTCGTAAGAGAACTCAATAATTTTCTCTAAACTGAGATGGCGGTCGGACATCAAACAGACATCACACTGTCTCTGGCGGATTCTTCGAAGTGATGTTTCATTTCTCACATGTTGTACGTTCCGAGGTGATAGCTACTTTGTAACAACCGGCTCTCCAACGTTATTTTTAAACGTTCACGCGGGTCCATGCTTCGCGGAACCAGTTTCAGTTAGTTTAGCTTGCATTCGACTCGACTATGCCCACTTTTCTCCTCGGTAATCGATCAAATCTTCGGCGAAATTGCATTTCCCTGCGCCCGTCAATGGTGAAAGGTAACCGATGCGAGCTTCTCATTTGCATTCCCGCCTAATGGCGTTCCGAAAAAGGTCCTCGCAACGCTCCCGCTTTGCATAAGCTAATACGCGAACGAGTACACACGGGCGGCGATGCTTTACGAGAATAATTCCGAATTTGAATAAAAAGTGCCGACGAAATGAATGCGAATTTCTACCCTTACTTCTCTTTATCGGGGTCGCAAAAGTTTCGCGCACGCCTATTCGGATTCCCGCGAGATACATGCGATATAATGAAATACCACCGCCGCATATTTTTCCATCGCGAAGCGCCTTTAATGCGCCGTGTCTCGCTGACATTCGACATTTCTTTTACGGCCCATTCTTTTTACGGGATGCGCCTAGCTAGCGTCGTCGTCTTTCGAGGACAAGGTTCCTATTTGTACGCGTCTCGCCTCTACGTCAGTCCAGTAACGATGCCTATATATCTCGCCTCTTCATTGCCACTTTCTTGCGAGATCTCTTACAGCAGTCTCATGCAAATTTCGCGCGGGGGGTCTCTGCCCCGTTAAACCCGAACGGCGTAATCTCGAACTTTACGATCCACCAACTTTACCCTCTTTTTTTTCGCGCAAACATCTCGAAACGAGCCGCGTACCGTAATCCCGAGTTTTACGTCTTCTAGCAGGCATGGGAATCTCCTTCTCTTGCTTCCTTGATTGGATATATTATAATAGTATTCGAACGCACGATTCTTGATAAACTGCTCCTTTAATTTTATCGCGCGATAATGAATCTATTTAATAATCTCTCAGTTTTTTTTGCCAAAGTTTCTCAATGTTCGAGGGTACAGTGGTCGATACCGCGTTAATAACTTTAAGTGCGCCAAATTTTTACGGATCTTCTCTCTCCTTAATTTCTCTCCGTTTAATTTATTATTCATGAAAAGCATGAAAACTCTTAGCGAGGACGTGAAGTTTAACCTGTCTCTCTGTCGTCGGGCGTTCATAAGTACGTACCTACGTACTTCTCGGTCCGTTGACTTTAGATCGATACTCGAAGCACGCCTTGCGCGCAGAAACGAGACACGAACAGGCAAATAGCGAGCGATCGATTCGTAAGAGAACTCAATAATTTTCTCTAAACTGAGATGGCGGTCGGACATCAAACAGACATCACACTGTCTCTGGCGGATTCTTCGAAGTGATGTTTCATTTCTCACATGTTGTACGTTCCGAGGTGATAGCTACTTTGTAACAACCGGCTCTCCAACGTTATTTTTAAACGTTCACGCGGGTCCATGCTTCGCGGAACCAGTTTCAGTTAGTTTAGCTTGCATTCGACTCGACTATGCCCACTTTTCTCCTCGGTAATCGATCAAATCTTCGGCGAAATTGCATTTCCCTGCGCCCGTCAATGGTGAAAGGTAACCGATGCGAGCTTCTCATTTGCATTCCCGCCTAATGGCGTTCCGAAAAAGGTCCTCGCAACGCTCCCGCTTTGCATAAGCTAATACGCGAACGAGTACACACGGGCGGCGATGCTTTACGAGAATAATTCCGAATTTGAATAAAAAGTGCCGACGAAATGAATGCGAATTTCTACCCTTACTTCTCTTTATCGGGGTCGCAAAAGTTTCGCGCACGCCTATTCGGATTCCCGCGAGATACATGCGATATAATGAAATACCACCGCCGCATATTTTTCCATCGCGAAGCGCCTTTAATGCGCCGTGTCTCGCTGACATTCGACATTTCTTTTACGGCCCATTCTTTTTACGGGATGCGCCTAGCTAGCGTCGTCGTCTTTCGAGGACAAGGTTCCTATTTGTACGCGTCTCGCCTCTACGTCAGTCCAGTAACGATGCCTATATATCTCGCCTCTTCATTGCCACTTTCTTGCGAGATCTCTTACAGCAGTCTCATGCAAATTTCGCGCGGGGGGTCTCTGCCCCGTTAAACCCGAACGGCGTAATCTCGAACTTTACGATCCACCAACTTTACCCTCTTTTTTTTCGCGCAAACATCTCGAAACGAGCCGCGTACCGTAATCCCGAGTTTTACGTCTTCTAGCAGGCATGGGAATCTCCTTCTCTTGCTTCCTTTCTCTCTCTCTCTCTCTCTTGTATTTGTTCGCTCTCGTTCTTCTCTATCTAGAGGTGAAAACCAGTTCCGGGGTGACGCGCATATTGGAACTGTTGACGTCGGAATAATCAGCCGCTGCAATAATACGAACATCTGATACCGATAATCTTGCCAATATTAGCAATGTCATACTAATATCATGGCTAAGTAATCAACGGTTTCCTATAATCATGTGGACTAGAGTCCTTTAGTTACCTGTACGCAGTATGCACGACGCGCGTGCATATCACCCTTGAATAGAGACACAATATAATATATATATATATATACACACATATAATATAAGATATAAAATTTTTTAAGTACAATGATTCAGCTAATCACACTTTTGCTTTAATAAAAATTATTTTTAAAAAGCGCACAAAAAGAAACAATTTAAAAAATACGTTTTTTATATTATAAAAGATATATTTTATGAATTTATTTTACATCGTGATTCTTTCTTAATCATCTTGTCAGATATCTTAATTATATAAATTCCATATATGTAATTGATACAAAAAATAGACGCAAAGATTGAAGGCAAAACACAACCTATTGTACAATCGTTTGGCATCCAATATTAACGCACCGTAATTCTGCCGGCTTGAAAAGATCGCAAAAACGATAGATAGCCGTTGTACGATCGTGCAAACGATGATAAATTTCTTGATTTTTATCGGAAGCCATTCGCTTTTCATTAGGAGCCGTCACCATCAAGATCGTTTCGCGTCCGTATTTCGTCTCCGTTGCCTCGCTTTATTCCCCGCACGACTCCGTGTAAGTACGACATTAAGCGTAAATAATTGGTCCCGTGTCAGTATATCAGCAAACGATGCAGCGAGAAAAGGTTGCGCGCGAACACGCGAGGTCTGTGCAACTCGTGTATGTATCACTATTGCACGTCGTCTGATTTTCACGGACTCAACGATACCTTGTGCGACGAAGCTTTTATCCGTTTTTTTTTTTAAATCTCCTTTATTTTGTGTCTCGTTCTCCAGATGTGCGAATCTCGGCCGCGCGATTCCTCAACTCTCAGCATTAACAATGGCTATTTATTCAAGTAGCGACTTATTCATTCGAAGAAATAGAAACGATAGAGAAAAATGGAAACTTGAATTTATTTTTGTGACATTTACAAGCGACAATTATTTTTTTAACGACGTTTATTAAATATATTTTGCGTCGCATTTTAAGCTTTTGTCGTTGATATGTAATTTATCATTATTTCTTTCAAAGTAAAAAACGAAGTAAAAATCTTTTTAAATGATTCATAATTTGCGACAATATCCAAGACAGAAATTCTATAGATCGTCTAAAAAGGCCTTTATACACGAATCGAATAATTCAAGTAAATAATTGATTGTAGGAAACTATTAGATATAGAACGTGGAATATTGTAATCCAAGAATCATCGGATTGAATAATTCAGATAATGGAAAGCTATACATCAATTCGTTAATAATCAATCAGAAATACGGGAAACAGAATATTCGACATGAAATTATTTCATAAAGTGTTAAATATTTGACATAAAGTAATGTTTTGATGTTTCGAAGTGTGATAACAAATCAACTGGCACGTGGTATTTGTTTATGCTGCGTACACGCGCTAGTATAATTAGTAATATTCGTGCCATGAAACTTGAAACGTCAGGTAGAATGTGGCACAATTTCCTCCATATGCCGCTCCTTGAAACACGATCAGTCTCTACGAACAATTAATAATTATCAGTCCGTATGATTGACTAATCCATAATTAAAGATTCACAATTAATTTTTATATATCTTATAAAATCTTATACTTAAAAAAAAAACTAAAATAATTTTTTTGGAGGGAAATTATGTAATTAAATATCTGCTTATTAATATACATATCGAATTTTTATATTTAATATGTATACACATATATATAATAATAATTTTTTTTAAATATTATTGATTTTGAACGCTGTTATAATTTAAATCTTATCTTTATATGTTACAGATCAACGCAGAGCTTCCACGTAATTAACTCCGCTGTTGCGCATCGATCGGGTAAGTGAGATATTTATTTTATGGTTAATATTAAAATAAAAGGGCGTTTTTTAAAATAATAGCTGTATATTGCGAAGAGTCGATAAAAGTAAGCGTCACATATTTTACGAAATAGCTCTCGCGCCGAAATATAGTAGGTACTAGTTTTTATTGAAAGTCCTCGATTTGCGCACGAAGAAAATCGTAAGCCTCGATTCGAGCGATATCGACGTAAGCTCTTTCCATTTAGCGGGCGAATAGAAATCGAGGAAGTGAAACGTACTCTTTCCGTCTCGTCTCGGGAATGCTATCAGTGGCGCAAATCGATTAATCCAAAGACGATTCTGGCGTCCCGGACAGTGTGCTCGCTCGGCCGCCATTATCAGAAAGATCGTGAAACATCCGATCCAATCTCGCAATGGACGCCACTATCCTATCAATGGTGGTGCAATCTTTTTATCTATGATGTAATCCAAGATAACGGGTTTTTACTAAAGAGCGGGTCAAACGACGAAGTAGAAGTCTTTTTATACGGCAATCCGATGAACTGCCGCCATTTATACAAGAACAAAATTCCCATTGTATTTGTGATCTGTTTCGCGTAAAAATATGATATTACATGATATAACAGTATCAATAGTACCAAATGTATTAGCATCAAACATAATCGTGCTGTAATGTATCGCGATGAGAAACGACGGCGTAAGATGTGCAATATAAGCGGCATAAATTCTCCTAATAGATTTAATAAATGCGTTCACATACACACACAAAGCATATGCAGCACGAAGTCCAGATTCGTAATAATATAGTGACGATAGGTATCTTTTAGAGTAATAAATTTTACGTGGATATCACTTGCGTTTACGAAATAATCAGTTAACTGTGAGCTAATTAAATTATGTCATTATAAATTACACGCGATTAATCTAATGGGACAAATCGTTGTTGCAGTTTCCAGCAAATGTATTACGATATCTGCACATAATTGTCTATTTATATTTTCAAATATAATTATTATTGTTCCACATAAATATTAATGCGCATTTATATCGTCTGTACGCCAAGCGATAGAAAAGGGTGCCTGACTCGTAACTAGCACGACAATGAAAGTTCACCCCATGCTTGTTACTGAAAAATATTTTATAAGTACGTTATCTCTCTCTGTGCGTGTCGGAACGCCGTATAACGTCATGTCACGATATTTCGTGTTGCATAATATCATCCACTTGCATGCGCAAATATATAAAACAAGCGATACGTGAAATTGATCCTGTTACGAAGTCATGAACCGCGCAGAGACACATCAACTTTATTACACTCAAAATTTTATAACGCTGAAAAAAAGATAGCGTAAAAATCAATTATTTTCAATTTTGACCTATTATTCACAAAATTATATGTCTCTCTTTATGCGACACTATACCGTTCCTCGTCGACGCGTACAATAATTTTCGCGCATTGCGAGAAATACGTGCATTATATTTATGGAAGTATAGATTACCACATGGATGCGCATACAACACACGTGCAGCGTCCGGTTGCGGTAACACAGGAATTATGATGATATTATAGGGGTTAACCTAATCCGCGTTGAAGGCTAGGAAGAAATTTACAAGCCTTCATATATACGGTACGCGCGAATACTCGATATACGAACAGAGTCTCCATGGTGGCCACAATGCTCCCCCATGGTAACCCGATAATGTATTATGGATACGTGAAATTCGAAGAGAATCTCGTTCGCCGCAGCGCCGGAAAACAGAAAACGTTTGAGCGAGTATCCGCGTATACGAAATGATTTCGCGTCACGTCTAGCTTTTTCTTCTCACGTTTTTTTATCACGATATAATCACGGTACAAAAGTCTTGATCCGTTTCTCTTCAATAAAGAAATATGAGATCAAATTCACTTCAAATATATAAAATGCGATATAATTGTTGTATTTAACATAAATATTACACACATATGGATGTATATCTTTTTATTTTATCTACTTAAGGTGTAAAAATCGTAATACAACCAAAAAGTAATTTCTTATGGGAAAATAAATTGGAAATGTAGAATATTTTTTTGTACGAGACTGCTTTAAAAAAAATTAATTTGGAAATTGATAACATACTTACGCTTCTTTGTGCAAAGACATAAATATCATAAATCATTTTTCTTGAAAAAAACTCATATATGAAAAGATTTTATTCTCAACATATTTTTATACGAGAAATCACTTTCTTTTCGTAGGCTTCCGATACATCCACATTTATATTAAAATTAGTCTAAAATCAATTATTTTCACATAATTTGCAGCAATATTTTAGAATATTAATTTTATGAAATTAATAATTCTTTCCCACGTTTGCGATGTGATGTTTAGTATCTCTCTCTCGTGTATGTCACACTATAAAATCGAAAATTTATTTGCGAGGCGAAAATTTGTTCTCGTGATGTAAATCTGAAGACGCCGAGAGGTACATTTTGATACTTGCAGCATACGGGATACTAACCCGTGCAAGGCTTATGTCAGAGTTATTCGGACGCGCGGTTTAATGTTGCGCATAATACGCGGACATCGTTTGCTGTTGGAAGCACGTGTTTACGTATGGTTTATTCGATAGGTAGTAAAACTTATCGCGCAGATCTCATCATCGCGAGCAAGAAGGAGGATCTGCCAGCATTGCGGGACGTTGTTACGTCGGGGTAAGAATTTTTACGATTTCCATTCGCGGCGGACTGCGGTAACCCAATTACAAAATCACTAAGCTTGTTAAGCGTTAAAACCCCGTAAGTTTGTTTAGCCTGGGGCCGTTCGGAGGATGGACGGACAAAAGTAAACAATGGGACGCGGAGAGGGCGGGAAAAGGAGGCAACGACGGAAACGGAGGGAGAAGAGGAAGGAAGAGAGAGACGGGGCGAGCGGGAGGATAATTCGGTTAGCGATGAGTCGCGTTGTTACGCGGCACAGGGTATATATTGTGTCCATTAACGGTATGCACGCACAAACCTAATTATAATGGACCCCCGTAACCGCCGCGCCGCACCGCGTCGCGTGATTGGTAACGGTGCTTTTTTGCTTTTAACAATGCCACCGAATAGAGAATCTCCTTTATGCGCGTCCATCCCGCGCGTCAGAAGATTATTTGTACACACAAGGGTGGCATAGATCGTGATGAGAGCGCGCGATGCATTATGCCCGATATGGCGCAGACCATAATTGAATGTCGAATTACGCGCTACCGATAGATACCACTAATAACATTTGCATTTCGCTGTAACTTCATCCATCACGCGGGGAAAGTTCTTCAAAGCTATTTGCATTGCACTCGAAATCACAGGAGGAGTCGATATAATCGTAACATCAAGAATAAGCCGAGACAATATTTATAATATTTATAATTCAATGAAATTAGAAAAGAAAGACTTGTAACTGCACTTTATTAATACAAAATAATTAAAGAAATACAACCGCGTGTTCATATCGGACACGCAATTAAATAGAGTTAATCGAATTGCAATTTCTGTCCGATCCAGCGTCCACGAATTTGTCGATAATCGATTCTGTCGCCGGCGACACTGATACACGTTCACCCATAAACCATTTTGCTTCGGCGCGGAGGAAGAAGCGCCAGGGTTATCGAGAAACACGATTTCTCATCTCTCGCCTCTCAACGAGATGCTAACGAACCTCCCGCATCTTTTTTCTACGGTGCGGAGGTAACTCTTGGCGACAGGTCGATCGATCGGCCGGTGGCGCGTCAAAGATGCCGATTCGGGGGAAGAAAACCGACTTGGCGATATCGATGTCCCGATAAGCACGGCTCGCTGATGCAAGACCTCGCGCGAGCCCAACACGAGGGTGTCAGAGGTCAAAGGCGGGAGGCATCGATCAAAGTTTTCGCGCGATTTATCCCGAAGGCTTTGCCATAACGAGGCGGATCGTCGGGCGCTATCAGCTTTTTTTTTTCATAACGTATCCACGATCTTGCCGTCCCTCGTTTTGTCCGAAAACCGGTTTCCCTTCTCGCCCGTCATCACGCGACATCTGGCATCTCGCTGAGACATCCGTGTCCTCGCGACACCGAGTCTCGGAGACGACGACAACTCGGGCACGCTCTTGGGACCGATTAGTTTCCTTCGTCCTTGGTAGAAAGCCGACGCTTACGCGCTATTATTGGCGCGGAAAAAAACACGAAGGAATTACACGCGAGCGTCGCGTCTCGCGGGACCACTTCTCTTTTTTTCTTTCCTTTTTTTTTTCTTTTTTTTTTTTTTTTGCTAAAGCAGTAGCGACGAAATCATAGAGATCGGATCCAAAAGGAAAACGTCCGCGCGCGTCAGGTATCCCCCTCGAACGGTCTCTGCCCGAGGATGCGGAAGTCTCTTCCGTTTCTTCACTATTTGTGCAAGTGTGCGTGACGCTAGGATTGTTTTCCCAGCTCCTCTCTTTTCCTCCTTCTCGTGAGAGATCCTCGGGATCTCCTAATGCGTTGCACGTTCTCGGGCGTCGCGCCGATCTCTTTTCGATGTTGCGACAGCTTGCAGTGAGGTACTAACGGCATTTTGTTTCCTTTCTCTATAACAAACGCAACTCCGTCGGATCTCATGTCACGATAGAGTAGACACCGAAATTCAACCGTGATATACCTTGTGACTATTTTGTTTTTTTACGCGCCGTGATATTATACTTTAATTAGATATATTAAATAATCGGCCTTTAATAATATTATTGCATAGGTATAATATAGATAAAATGAAAAATAGACAAGCTTTATCCTAATGAATGACAGGCAGCAGGTTAGCGCGACAAATGCATGTTCCGTAAAAGATAATCCTAAACCTCTCGTAACCCAATTTCACTGCTGACATTCATTCATAACATAAATCATCGTCCCGTTGCGTTTAAATTTCGCTCACTACGAGACACTTTCTCACTCGTGTTTTTTTTATTTGCGCCGGTAATATCACGATACTAAGTGCCTGCTTCGTCACGTGGGTAAATAAGGGATGGCCGACTACCGTTCGCCCTCCGTCGACGCTTTAATACGCCGGGGCTACGATCCTTGTTTGAACAGCGTTACAAGCGCGTTCGTAGTTTCAGTCAGTTTTTTCTCTTTACCACGCAAACGAAACAGTATAACAGTAAGCACTGGAATGGCGGTCATTGGTGAAAACCGCGGCTCCTCTCGGATTTCGCGAGATCCCTTTAAATTCCCGTTTAGACCGGTAAATCGAGATGTCGTCTCTGCTGTCGAACGATATATAGATACATATTGTGAAAGGATACGCGCGCGTTTACAATCAGGATTAGCTGAATATTTTTTGTATAATGTTGCATATTTTTCTTTTTACCGATACGACACAGCTCGTATATCTAATAATGAATATCTGTTGCAGAGATAGACAAAAAATAGTATTTAAAATACAAAATAAATATAAAATATCTATGTATAAGCTATTTTTATCTTGCTAAAATATCAATGGTTAACGAGAAATAATAATTTATTTGAACGTAAATTAAAATCTTATTTGAAATATTTTTTTATGAATGAAAAAATGTTTTTTATATGTATTTCTCGTTTGAGATTTTAAATGACATCTATTGAAAAAAATATATAATTATTTTTCTCAGTATATTTCAAAATATTTGAAAATATTATTTTTACGAGAGAATTTATGCTTTTATTTATTATTCTATTTATTTATCTTTTGCGGCTTACATATCTTAAATCCGTTCCTATTTTATTAAATTTTATTAGTTATTTCTGTGTAAATTTTATAGTGTTAAATGAACAATATGATTACTTTTGAATTATGATTACTGATTTTCTAATTATTTTTGTTATTAATATATAAAATATTTATAGAATAATAATATAAAATTTATTTTTAAATTATTATTTAAATTAATAATTTTAATTATATCGTTTTAAATATCTCTTTTGTGTGTTATGTTTCTAAATTTCTTTAATGTTTTCCAGAAATAGAAACATAAGGTTGTTACTTTTTTTCTTTTTTTCGATTATACTTAAGTTTACTTAATTTGTAGTGTGATTCAACAAAGCGAGCTGAATTTTAATTTACAAAATTGATGCGTGCGATTCGCAAAAATGGGAAATGACGGTGGAATTTCTTTTTCGTATTTACGAAAATTAGCTTAGGGAAGAAGAAAAAAGAGAAGAGACACCCGTTCGGCCCCGCCAACTCTCGACGCGTATACGCGAAACACGTACAAATTCTCTACCCACACTCTCGCGCCTCGAAATATAAGATTACGTACGTAGGTAGGTACGCGGGTTCCGGTTCACAAAGCACGTCCCTCCTGTATGCTATTCGTCGGTTATCTGCACAGTCTAAGGCGCATGCTGCGGCGAGCCTTTGGATTTAGTAGATATCTCTTT
>NW_021848439.1:1397940-1413163 GCF_003651465.1 Formica exsecta | reverse complement strand
TCTTTCCCTCTCTCTCTAAATCCCTCTCTTTCGAAGCTGACCGTCCGTTAGTTACGTGGGCCCTGGGTATCCTCACATAAATTTCTGTATCAGACAATGGGTAATTGTACGCGATCCACCCCCGACGTGTGTGCGCGCGCGCCGGCGTGCCCGACCTACCTGCCTGCACGAGCGAGCGAAGGAACGGCTGTGACACGCGTACGCTTTCGCGTTCACGCGTGATATATGTAAGTATATATGTACGAGGCGAGCACATATACACATACAAACACACACATACAAACACACACACACAACCGCGGCGTGCCCGCAGCGAAGTGTGAGTGGGCGTTGCTCTTCGAGATGCCAGATCCACCGTGCAGATAGTCCAAGTACAGTCTGAGTTACGTCCTCTCCTTCGCCCTTTCTCTATATCGGTCTCCTTGTCCCTTTCTCCGACGTTTCTCTCTACTAACTCCTCTTCTCTTTCTCACTACTCCTCTTTCTCGCCCTCGATGCCAAAAGCCACTCCGACGGCATCACATCGAATTACCTTGGCCCTCGCGTACTTGGCGGATTCTTGCGAGATAGGGAGGAAGAGGGGCCGGAAATGTGAGAAATCGATTTAAATGGCTCTACATCCCGAGCCGTATTGTTATATTTAAATCGGATAAGATCGCATTCCGGAGATCTGTCCGGTTGCCATCTTCATTTCGACGCATTATATATCATCCCAGCATCCTTATACGAGTCGAACTCGCACTATATCAATTGTTTCGCAAAAAATCAATTCGATACGAAGATGTTAATTTATACTCTTCATTTTAAATATCATAAGGAAGAGTCTTGCACAATTTTTATATCTTGTAATTATGGAACGTTACGCAGCATTACATAACTGCGGTGGGGAAAGTAATACGTGTCGTGAATGCGATCAATGCACTCACATCGTGTAAAATGAGCGCGATACGATTTTAATACTTTGACGGAGTTTCCAGGACTGTCCCATTTTCACGGTTCTCCAATATACTCCCGTTGGGCTTTAGTCGAAGAGAAGAAGAAGAAGAAGAGAGAGAGAGAGAAACGAATCTCGAAGTCCCGGGAAATCTGAAACTCCTGAGCGAGTCTGGGAGTCGAAAGCGGGCTTTGCGAGAAACTCTATATCGGTCTCCTTGTCCCTTTCTCCGACGTTTCTCTCTACTAACTCCTCTTCTCTTTCTCACTACTCCTCTTTCTCGCCCTCGATGCCAAAAGCCACTCCGACGGCATCACATCGAATTACCTTGGCCCTCGCGTACTTGGCGGATTCTTGCGAGATAGGGAGGAAGAGGGGCCGGAAATGTGAGAAATCGATTTAAATGGCTCTACATCCCGAGCCGTATTGTTATATTTAAATCGGATAAGATCGCATTCCGGAGATCTGTCCGGTTGCCATCTTCATTTCGACGCATTATATATCATCCCAGCATCCTTATACGAGTCGAGCTCGCACTATATCAATTGTTTCGCAAAAAATCAATTCGATACGAAGATGTTAATTTATACTCTTCATTTTAAATATCATAAGGAAGAGTCTTGCACAATTTTTATATCTTGTAATTATGGAACGTTACGCAGCATTACATAACTGCGGTGGGGAAAGTAATACGTGTCGTGAATGCGATCAATGCACTCACATCGTGTAAAATGAGCGCGATACGATTTTAATACTTTGACGGAGTTTCCAGGACTGTCCCATTTTCACGGTTCTCCAATATACTCCCGTTGGGCTTTAGTCGAAGAGAAGAAGAAGAAGAAGAGAGAGAGAGAAACGAAACTCGAAGTCCCGGGAAATCTGAAACTCCTGAGCGAGTCTGGGAGTCGAAAGCGGGCTTTGCGAGAAATTCGAAAATCTCGAGAATGGAACTGCCATTAGCGTCGCCGTTTGCGCGAACCGACTCGCGCGCGGTGAAATTGAACGGAATAAACGTGCGTGGCTCTCGACGTTTCCTTTGTTCGGACGGATTTCACCGCTGCCCGATGTCCAGCTATGTCGCGTCTACATCGTTTCGTTATTTCCCTCCGTTATTCCACTCTCTCCCCCTTCTCTCTCTCTCTCTCTCTCTCTTTCTTTCTCTCTCTCTCTCTCTCTGCCACCGAACATTACCATATTCCGCGCATTGCCGCTTTAATATCGCGCTCTACGCTCTACGCCTGTGTTTCACGAAGCGCCTATCTCGCGAAATTACTTTCGCCAAGCTGTGCAGTAATCCGCAGTCACCAGGGTTCTGTGCTCTTCTAATGTATCTCGGGTAGTCTTCCTGCGTTCTTTACTCCGTTTCGTTGACAGGTCATTGAATTAACCGTCGATAACGCCACGAGGCACGAGACGATGTTGTTAGAACGATAGTTTGCTTGCTTAAGGTAGTTTAACGATAATTCTATCAATAGTTCTTGTGTGTGTGTGTATGTGTGTGTTTGGGGAAAGCCGAAACAATCTTAATTGATATGATCATCTTTGCATGCAGATATAAATTTTACATTTTGATGTTGTAATTTAAAAAGATGCAATGCCTAAAAATTTCCATTACTTCTTCTGATTACATGCAAATTGATATATTGAAATTTTATTAATATTTGTATTCAATTCGATAATACTTTGTTTACACACGAGCCGCGTAATGCATTCTCTTATCGTTGTACATAAATTAAATGTTATCAATATTAATATTTAACAAAGGGTTGCACAAATATAATAGCATTGCCCCACTAATTATTTCATTTTAAGCGCGAAAGGATTATACTGACATATAAACATCACATTTGTCAAAGGAATGTTTTTATCGTTTACAATTTATCGTGAATTATGCGTTTCACGAAAAAAGGAGGCATTTATAAGTAATAAAAACAGAATGCTAACTACGTTATTATATGATGTTGTATATATCTAGTATGTAATAAAAACATTGCATCAAGCTGTATGCACTTTACAAATATACGTATAAAAGTTTTAATAACGATTTACTGAGTTCTGTCTGTCTCAGTCACATATATAAAATTATTATGCAAATTAAACTTTTTATGAAATTTATTTACTGAAATGAAATCCCATTTACACATTTTTTCACATTTTATTTCCATTACGCGTGTTAAGAGCAGATGAATCACTCGTTGATTTACTAATATCTGTTATCCTTATTTGTACTGTTTATCCTTTTTTAATTAAATCTCTAATGTGCAAATGCACAACAAAATATTTTTAAAATTAATTGTATCTAAATTTAATTCTAACGCACTTTAAATGTTATAATATCGAATGTTGAACGTGTGTTAAAAAATCGTAACGTTAATGATTTTAAGAACTATTTTAAATATTTTAAAAAATTCCGTAGTTTGAAAAGATTCGGTGTGTGTGTGTGGGATATTATAATATGTGAAAGATATATTTTTCTTTTATATACAACATAAATTTAGGATTCTGCGCGCGCACACAATAGCGTTGAGACCGGCCAACGAGAACTTCCTTAGCAAGTCAAGTCCGCCCTTTACAATGTTAAGACCATTGTCTCGGACTCGGAGAACAAGAAAATCGTGTTCATTGTGTCGGGCGTAGATGACATGCGGCATCGACCACATATAACATTCGTACATGTATTATACGTACCGAAGAACCGAAACATTGTTGCTCATCGTGTTAGACAAATTAGTATCGTGTTCTTGTTGCACCGCTCTTGTCGCTTGTCATTTCTGTCCCGTCTCACTGCTATTATGCGTTTGCGTGCATGCATTACATCCCATGAATAATGAATTTTATCGCAAACTTTTCTCATTAAACAATAAAAGGTACTAATTAAAACAAATTTGTCATATTGATAATTATAATATTAATTGCACAACATTATATCAATTATTATTTATTTTATCGTCTCTATCGGCTCGTTTTATCGTCTCTATTTTATCCAAAAGAGCGACATATGTATTATTTCTAATTTCATTTTTTAGCTACTTTTATTGAATAGTGTGATAAAATTTAGATAAACAAAGATAGATAATATTTCGGAAAATTGATATTGTTTTTTTTTCTTTCATTATAAATGAATAATTTTTTTATTTAAAGAATCAAGACAATTCGCACACATTTATATATATTCTTATCAGTCTAATTCAGTGGAAACTCTTAAGCGATGTAAATTCTCGTCTGATGCTTTCACGGCCGAAAACTTTTTCCTCGGGGAGACGGCGAATATGTTCGAAGAAGAATGCGCGAAACTGAAGCAAGCTGTTAAAGGTCGAAGAAACCCCGCACAAGGATAGACGCGAACCGACTCGAATCGAGTGGAATAAGAGAGGGAATGCGGTCGTTACTTGCCACGATGAGTCTGAGAGTTGGTTTCCCATGGGAGCCATCTTCAAGCTAACGGCTCCCTAGGAGTAGATATGTATCCTGGCTAACCGGGGTTGGTAGTCTTCCTCTTCGTCCTGTGGGCCCTGGCACTTTCTCCCGCCTGGAGGGTTTATATCTTGGTGAAAGTATTATTGGTACAGCAGCACACACATTTCGAAGAAATAGCTAGTCTAAGAAAGCTAGTCTCGTGCTCTTTTTTGTGCATCGATTATTGTTAACGATTATCGATATAGTTGGATATTTATTTTATTCATATTTTTCTTTTCCCTTCTCTCTTTCTCTCTCTCTCTCTCTCTCTCTCTTTTTCTTTCATTATAAATGAATAATTTTTTTATTTAAAGAATCAAGACAATTCGCACACATTTATATATATTCTTATCAGTCTAATTCAGTGGAAACTCTTAAGCGATGTAAATTCTCGTCTGATGCTTTCACGGCCGAAAACTTTTTCCTCGGGGAGACGGCGAATATGTTCGAAGAAGAATGCGCGAAACTGAAGCAAGCTGTTAAAGGTCGAAGAAACCCCGCACAAGGATAGACGCGAACCGACTCGAATCGAGTGGAATAAGAGAGGGAATGCGGTCGTTACTTGCCACGATGAGTCTGAGAGTTGGTTTCCCATGGGAGCCATCTTCAAGCTAACGGCTCCCTAGGAGTAGATATGTATCCTGGCTAACCGGGGTTGGTAGTCTTCCTCTTCGTCCTGTGGGCCCTGGCACTTTCTCCCGCCTGGAGGGTTTATATCTTGGTGAAAGTATTATTGGTACAGCAGCACACACATTTCGAAGAAATAGCTAGTCTAAGAAAGCTAGTCTCGTGCTCTTTTTTGTGCATCGATTATTGTTAACGATTATCGATATAGTTGGGTATTTATTTTATTCATATTTTTCTTTTCCCTCCTCTCTTTCTCTCTCTCTTTCTCTCTCTCGTAGTTTTGTAAGATGATTACGAGAATTTCTTTTTGTTAAAAAACTTTTTTAACATCGAAATGTATTTGCGCTGATCCACGTTGCCAATTATAAGCAGAAAAATCCCCTATGCGGGCATTTAATCAGACGTACAAACAGGAATTAATGTTGAGCCGTGTACAAACAACGGCGGGAGCGGTTGATTGACTTTTCGCTTTTTGCGATAGCTTCCTCGTATCGTGTCATACCTATAGTACGCCGCCTTCGCCGAAACCCCTCTTATTTACCCCCCGTGTTGCAGCAAGACCTACGGATCCCCATCGGTTAGTGCGGTAGGGCGTGATAATCCTACCCTAGAATGAGATCGCGCGTCGGCCCGTCAGATGAGATTTTCCCGAAAAGCACTAACTTCCATCGGCTTTCCTTATCGGATTACGCGACCGAATCCGGACGATTGAAACTTGGCGCGCTGCGACCGATCCGAGAGATCGATCCTCTCGTCGATAACAGCTGCCCGATGCGCAATGAGTACCGTGCAATTTAGATCAGAAGGTTACGATAAAGCTGGGCGGATATACGATAATGATTCGACAGCTGGCGCGCTTTGTAGACGGTACAGGGAGTCCAGGAAAATTAGATTATTCCGCAGGTCAAAGTACCAAAATGTTACATAGTCATCATTCGAGTTCAACACATATATTCGCCAATATAAGTATTGACCCTAATATAACAAAATTACGAAATATTATTTATAGGATATAAGAGATAATATGAGCGATATAATAACCCGGAATATTATTAATAATAAAGAACAGAATGGACAACACAATATTTCCATGTTTGTATTAAAATTTTATTCATTTGAAGCCAGGATCATTTGATATAGGACGGAATTATATTTAACGATCATTTATATCTCACATTTATATTTTACATTTTATTGAATTATACACGATAAATGATATCTCTTATTTCTAGGAAGCTACCGTATTTCTTAAATGTTAACATTGAAATATCATTATATTATATTGTATGTGTGTGTATGTGTGATCGGAGATCCTACTAATTTCCTCGATATATGCCCTTACGGTCTGATAATTCACGTTACGGAACTACGCTCGACATCATCAAGCAACGTACGATGGCGACGATGTACGCGAGTTCATTCTACGGGACATATTTATTCGCGGTTTAATGCACGAAAACGCGAACAGAAACGCGCGCGCGGTTACGCGTCGGCGTTTTGTTCACGGAAAAGCAATGATATAACCAAGTCACACTTTGTCCGTGTTAGAGCGCGTGACGCGTTACCACGAGAGAGCGACGGAATTCGCTCACGCACGTCGACACAATCGGACAATGGAGCGATTAACTTGCGTTGGCGGGCCTGTTGTTTATCGTACGGGTATTATTTGCCCGCCCGGCAATTACACGCTTAAATTATTCGTCGCGGTACAAGTACGCGCAGACTTTACACTGCTTTAATCGCTTGCCAATAATTTGACGACTGCCGCCGATGCTGCAAACTACCGTTTCCACATTTTCGTCCGATGCCACATATATTTGGCTCTTATACATCTGTATAATAAATACATCTTATACATCTGGATAATAAATACATCATTTTATTGATAATTACACTACCATTTTACAAATTAATGCAATACTAATAATTCGTTACGATGTTAATAGGCTATTATATTAATAATTATAGGCTACGTCCGAAATCGTGATCGTCGAATTTATTTTGATCTAGTAGCTTATTAATACATAAATAAAAAAATACAAAGAAACATGTAAAAACAATCTAAAATATTTTAAATTATCGAAAAAAGGAAAGAAAATTATATGTAAAAATTATTTTAATTTTTTTAGCAAAATGTAACATTTTAACAATTGGTATTGTATGTGAAATTAATTCTATAATAAATAACACGAGATTGTAATAGCTTATTTCGTCTTAAAAAAAACCTAAATATTCATCTTTTTTTTAAAAAAAAACCTTGTTTGAAAAAAATTTTAATATACATTTTCAACTTATTTTTTCACGAGGGATCATTTCTTTGCCACTTGTATATTACAATATGATTTCGCAGAGTCCTGTAATGTATGGTGTTTTTTCTAAAAAAATAATTTAATCCTATTCCAAAGTTTACGATTTGCAATTGTATCTCCATTATTTCTACAGCGTACAGCTGCAACGTGCAGAGCAACCTACAAGGTCGTCGCGTCGTCGAGAATTTAATTATCGCCCGAAATCAAATTATTTGATCAAAACAACAATCCGTCGTGACGCGCGCGTATCAGCATCGACGCAGTCGATAGATAGAAAAATTTTTCTAACGCAGGTACAGGGTCGCGAGTCTGAGCCCCGTTTACCCTGACAGTGTGCGCTTAATACAGGATGCTGCGATCTGCGATCCCAACCGAACAAGAGAGAACGCGAGCTTTAATAATTCTTTTTACGATCAAGCCTATGCTTAAGGATTACGCCCCGGTAGCCGGGGCGAGCGTTTAATTATTCATGGCCTCGGCACACCAGGCAACGCGACGATCGGTAGCTTCTCATTAACTCGTGACAGCGAGCGCGCGCGCGCGCGTCCATTCTTTTCCTTTTTTTCACGTGCCAATTTTTTACGGCGAGTTATGGCAGTCGGGCGAGCAGAAAATTGACGCGCGCTCCAGCATCAATGGCCGGCCAGCCCGGCGGCGGTGAGTGATTCTCCCGATTGCCTCTTTTCTCCGCGTCGAGTTTTCGACATACAAAAAAGCGCGAGCGCGCGCGCGCGGCTTTTGTGCTTTCGTCAAAATACCCATCCAAGTTTGCGCAATTATGTCGGTAATACGACGTGTCTCGCTTGTTCCTTCCACATCGGAAATCAGGAGATAATCGAATTAGTTGTCCAATCGATTGATACGTTTCGCATGTCAATTTTGTTAAAATAATCGTGAATAATCGAAGAGTCAATAGAGCAAAGATGTGTTAATTGAGATTTTAATGTGTGTCTTTTATCTCATTCAAAGTACTCGATAATACGTCAAAAATTAACGGAAAAGTAAAATACAAATTTTTATATAATTCTTCTGTCAGATTTTATTCCTCAAATTTCTTACTTGTGATTTGAAGCATTGGCGAAACAAGAGTGGAGACGCGTGAACGAAGAAGCGTCATTTAGAAAGCAGGGAAAGAAATAAAATAGCGCGCATTGCGGAGGGTGCGGGGAGATGGCGGTGAGGACGAGAAATAGCGAGGAAGCGAGGGAGGGAATTCAGTAATTCGTTGTAACGCCAATAATAAATTTGTAAAATAAACAGCTCCCGCTGGAAGAGCGCGGCTCGTTGCAGCACCGGCTGCATAATTGGAGTCGTTCGTTTAACTTTCGAACAGTCGGCAGCACGCAGTTCGCAAAACTTTCTCGATGCTGTCTATGCGCTGTTCGCGTTAAAATTGAGGGGCAGAGAAACAGCGAAAGGGGGCTTGTGCTGCACTACATTAGCAATGTTATCAAAAAGGGAGAAAGAGAGGAAGAGAAGAAGAGAAAGAGAGAATGGAAGGAAGAATATAAGTAACGTAATATACGTTTAAATGCTTGTTGGATGTTTGTTTCTTAAGTGAAAACCCGATTTGTAAATTGATAAAATGAACGAATTATTTCTGGCGTACAATTGTAAACGATAAAAATGAATATTCTTTCTAAATCTCGTTATATATATGAAATGTTATTAAAAAATACTATCAAGAAATTTTTTTAGAAATAATTGATTTTGATTTGATACTATTGTATTAATTTAATTGATGTCATTGCATTTAATGATAAATATATTTAATCTTTCTCTCTCTCCCTTTCTCTTTTTCTAATACGAGATATAAATTGTAGTTTTTTTTTCTATTTTTAAAAAATTTTCTCAGAAACATTCTTGTTCTAAGCAATCATTCTTCAGTAATGCAAGATATAGCGATTACGGACATAGCTTTCCACTCAACAGAAAGTGCAGTGGACAAATTTGCCCTCGAAGAAACGGCTACGTGAGGCTACATCGAATAAATGGTTTTTGACATAAAATCGATGGACTACATTTGCCGTAAAGTCATATTTTCGTGTTCTTAAATCGATGTTCTTAGAACATTTCAGATCTGACATATCGTATCTTTTAATGACATACTGATATATTTAGTGTTCTCTTTGAACTAGTTTTATTTCCTTTTCAAAATAAGAACTGTCGCAAGTGTCAATGACATTACCAGTTAATGCGGATACTCGTCTCTAGTCCGTTTCTATCTTAAGTATCCATCCTTCGATTCCGATGACAATTCGCTCCGATTGTGTATGCGCATCTAGATCTCCCGGTCAAGCACACATCTCTCTGTGACATTCGGACTCCATTGCCATTTTCAGTTCGAATTGTAAGCGATCCCTTCGAACTCTCAAGCGGATCAGTCTTCCGTGCATCCAAGGGGTTCCCGTCCCTCTCCACTCGATTCGATTCTCAAGTAGCGAGCGTGATCCCAGCACCAAGAGGACCCCCCGACGTCGTCGACCGACTTCGATGTATGTTAACGCGCGCAGGTGAACGCGAGCAGGTGAGAGGAACGCTCGCGCGCGCACACATCTGTATATGTGCGCGAGCTTTACGGTAAAGTCCCAGACTCGTCCCGCGTGGGACGTCCGTAGGTTGGTTTTACTTTAAAGCGAGCGTGGAATGCGATATCTTCGCGGGGCATTACAATAACAAAGACTCCGCGGAGGGTACGGCCGGACTCCTCTCTTTCCACTCTCCCCCCACGGTCTACGTGCGTGCGCGCGCGCGCGCGCGTACACGTCGGCCGGCGGAATATATACCGGGTGACCCCCGCATTTGCATACCACCTCCGGTCACCCCGCAAAGCCCATGTACGCGTTTTCTTATCTCGCCCCTAACAAACCCTTTCTGCGCGTGGATAGCCGCCGTGATGGATACGGTCTGGACACACTCCGGGAACAAACTATGCTCTACGGGCCCTTTCCCCTTCCTCCCTCCCTCTCTCTAGTTCCTGTAAATTACTGCCTTTAATTGCGTTCGTCGGAGCGGCTGTCTGACACGATGACGGTAAATTCCGGTCATCCTACGTAGACAAAACGTGCCCCTTTCGAATGTACTTTAAACAAATGCAGATATATCTGATAACGTCCGTAATGCTTATGGAAAAAGCGCCGCAACATGACGTATTACTGAGGCATTACATTTTTAACGTAATTTTGACAGACCACAACGGTGGATACGTACGCTGATAAAGCAATATTAAGGGAGGAGTACACGTTACATAAATAGGTGCATAATTGCTGTGCGAACTAATTAGGTAATATTTTTGTTTAAATGAACGCTTTGAGATCGGCGCATAGAATTTTCGACGACGCGAGTCGCAACAGGACGGAGAAAATTACGAAATGCGATTAAGCGACGCGGTTTCGCTGTTAGAGTGAGTTCCGTCGGGCCTGCCATCACGCTGACGAGATTGGAGGCAGCTGCGGTGTTGATAGACGGATTACATTTATGTATTTTCATGTGTCTCTCTCTTTTCATGACGAAAAGCCTCAAGGACTGTCTTGTGAAAAAGTCTAGTACATTACATTTTTCAAAAATATGTTTCTGTTATTTATAGATAAAAATTTTTCTCGGTAATATCCTTCCTGAATAGAGCATTATACGATTATATTTATAAGAAGTATTTATATTTATCGGTACAATGTACGTCAGAAATAATTCATCAACCCTATCAATTTGCAAATTGAGTTTTTACTTAAACAAGTGATCACCAACTCTCTAAATCCCAAATACATATAACATTACTTATTTATCTTCATATTACGTATTGATATACCACGATCAATCGTGTTCTATAATTCAGCGTTCTCGGATCCGACAAACGCATCGCGGCAGATTAATTAAAGCCATTCCGCTCTTCTCGTTTTGTCTTTTGCTTCTTCTGCGCCTTGATCGCTTTGCGAACGCGAACACCCGGGGTTATGAGGGGAGGAGCGGTCTTATCAACATGGTCAATCGTCGACCGGATAAGACCGGAAATCCGGCGCGTGTCCCGCGTTATCAGCGACAGCTTCGCCCACGCTTTTCGCACGCAGATGCTTCCACTCCCTTCTCTCGTCGCCGCGTCGGCTTTCCGATGTCACTGGGTATACGATATCTCTCGGTCTCATGATCCGACGTTCTCTTTGTCGCGAACGCGGAAAGAGAAGCGCCGCTCTCTCCCTTTCCCGGGAGAGAAAATTTCCTCGTCTCATAGGACTATAAGACGAGCGAGAAGCCATTTCTTTCATCTGCTTATCCTTATCTCGGCGGTTCCTTAAAATCGCACCCGTGCTTCCCCTTCGGCTTCTTCCTCGCGACTGGCTGACTCGCTGGCTGTTCCTTACATCTCGTCCATCCTCGTTTCATTACCGGTTCTCAAAAAACGAAAGCGCGACAATCTATAAATTTATTTTATCACAAAGGAACAAACACATGCTTAGAGTGATAAAGAACATTTGGTACACGACGTTAACTAGATCGTTAAGGGAATGCCGGTGCGCCAATGTAGTACGATAACGATAAGAGAGAAATGGGAGATCAATAGGTCTGTGGCTTAGGAAGAAGTAAAATAGACTAGACGCCAACTCGGTAAATTGGTTCCATTCATCAGAGTGCTTTCTGTCGCTGCGCCGATGCCCTCCTTCATTAACTACGGCTAATACTGAGAACGCTGGTACTCTAACTCTCGATCCCTTCTTGTTAATGCCGAAAGTTGCTCGATAACGATTCGTTCCCCATTTCGTCCGCCATTAAATGTTTATCGATTTTATTGATTAATGCGCGCACAATTGACAAAATCGTTAATTATTACGAGAAAATCTATCAAGCAGCAAAATTATCTTAGATCCATGTCGATCTTATATCCACGTAGCATTAATTATTGAATATTACAAGGATAATTCTAATTGATAAACGTGACAGCGTACCAGAATACATTAGAGTCACATTCTTTGATAATAATAAATTTAATTAAATAAAGATTAATTAAACGTACAGGAATTTAATTAAATTAGCAAATATACTTGATGTAATAAACATCGCGTATTGTGTAAAAATGAATCGCAGATACGGCAAAGGTATGCGGAGGAAATAGCGACGAGAAAGAGCGCGTTAAAATGAACTGCACTGAGATGAGATACTAAAGGTATCAAATTTTTAATCCAGAAATCGATCTATTCTGTTCACGTCCATATCACATTGCGATCGTACGTCGTAGTTACATCCATCAATCCCTTCAATGCCGAATCAAGTACAGAAATTATGTTTTCTTTTACAACTAACTCCAATAATTTTACGAAAGATAAGATAAGATAAATAGGATAATAATGATTATAATATTAGTATATTATTATTTCGAGCGACTTTTGATTTTGTAATCTATAATGATTGATTGCAAAGACTATGATCGGTATTCCTAGAACAGATCTAGTGAATCCAACGAGATATAATTAATCAAGATTAGTATAACGCGCAATCAACCTATTTAGGAATTAAATGAGCCGCACTCCCATGGGTGATGAGCTTCCCGAGAATCCGCGGGGGCAAAGGGAACACCCGCCCAGTGGAACCAGTCGCACGGAGATCTATCTCGCCCGCGGGATAATCCTCGAAACCCAATTATATTTTACTGCGACTCGACTCCGACTTCCATCCCGGCTCTCTCAACCGCAGAGGAACGAAGACGAACGAGCGCCGTTTAGGCGATGAAATACGGATTAGCCGTTATAACTGGAAATTGCCACCCTCTACTTTCTCTCTTTCTCTCTCTTTCTCTCTTTCGCGTCCTCTCTATCCAACGCCATCCTGAAAATCCCTTTCGCGAGAATCAGGAAAGCATCGTCGGCAGCAAATCCTTGAAGCATTACTACTGGCGTAAAATAATTGTCCGTATTCAAAATTTATGTCATAATTACGCTGATAGTTAAACGGAATAAAATTCGCGGCACAGATAATGTTGAAAGCATTAGAGTTATATAAGTGTCTGTATACGTATCACGCTGCCAATTCTCATCGTCTTAACTCGGATGAAGTTTTCTTGGCTCGGAATTATGAGGGATTTTGCGATCTTTTTATTTCTTTCGCTAATTCATATTATCTTTCTATAAATGATGGTTTTATCGCAAATTTATATTATTAGATATTGCTCTCGCGATTCACCACGCGTCTTACAATTAAGATTTAAAAATATATCGCAACGAAATAAAAACATAACTATGAAAAAGACAACTATGATAAAACCAAGAGGAAAAGAAACATAGAATTTCTGGTAATCATCTCAGTTGTTCAAGATAATATGGCTGATATGAATCAGATGACTGAGTGAGAGCCGTACCTGGGAGGAAAAAAGAATAGAAAAATTTCCTTCTTATTTTCTTAACGCTGTTTTTACTCCGTGATTTCAGAGGATTCTGAACTAATAATTAAGAGAGAGAGAATAATATTTTGTAAAAATTCTAGTATTTAAAAAAGAAATGAGAGAGATAATTGAATGAAAACAGCATCGAGTCTAATAATTTACATATGTATCTAACACTAATTTGCCTTGTCTACTTTCTTGCTGATAATTTTGTTTTAATTATTGAAATAATCTCTTGCATTAAAAAAAAATATTTATAAGATACGTTCAATCAGTTATATAAGACATTATATTTTTTACGAAATCATGTTGTTCATGTCAAGGGACATTATAAAAAAATTCATACGTACTTTTCAGAGCGTATTGTGCGAAATAACGCTGGCATTCACAATGAGAAGGAAGGATTGTAAAAAGTATCACCATTAATTCCTCGCGTGCTCGCACACACACATACACACACAGATAGAGAGTTGGTTTTCGTGAAATTCGCAACTTTTCCCCGGGCTCTCCGCGATTCATCCCACCCCCTCTCCCCACGTTTCGCACTTCACTCGCGAGAAACTTGTACGCGAATAGCGCGTTGGTGCGAGCCATTTCGCGCCAATGGCGAAAACATAAATTCTCCCCAAAACTAAATTCGTCGAGCGTTAGCCATATCCGCGCCTCGAGGCAAATACTCGGCGAGCCACGAGCCAGCTCGAACTCGTTTGTCCTAACAGCTGACGTACGCAGTATGTATCGGGTAATTCATAACACAGTCACGACGCGACGCATGTATGATATTCCTCCATAAGCCATTTCATTTTTCGATGAAACTTTCTTTGTCGCTATTTTTCGCAGTAATATATAGCTCTTTGCTATTTTTTATAATAATTATCATTCTTTAACAGGTTAAAGGAGCATAATAAATTGAATTATCCTTGAATTTACAGTCTACCTCTCAGAATAAAGTGCTAACATATCTGCGCTTATAAATATGATATATTCTTATGCTTATTCAATTTTCAAATGTAATACGATATCACTCGATATTTTTAATATTTTTGAGGAAATTTTTCAATTACTTTAGCTTTATTGCAACTTAATATTTTGATTTCCATGTATTGAAATTATCAGAATAGCTGATTTTATTTGATCAGAGTTTGATATATGTATATAGTACTGGAGGCTATGGATACTCGATAGATTGCTATACGTTACACATACTGTTCATTCTAATACATATACGGCGAGATACGCGCAGGGAAAGGCATACCTTTTCTCTTTTCCTTACTCAAAGAGTTCTTCTGGGAAATTGCCAAAGGCGATAGAAGTAAGAGCTGCATGCACGGTGAAGAGCCGAGAAAGAAAGACACAGAGGTGGCCTAACGAAGCCTGAGCCGCATGCCTGATGCATTTCATCCCGTCGTCGGTATCCTCCGATCCCTTTCTTCGTCTCGCATCTAAATTTACTGATTCCGACGTAGAGGAGATTCCTCTTTTCGCACGTTTTCTTTCTCGTAAATTGGACCGGTCCAGTCGGAGACGACC
>NW_021848439.1:1393620-1397919 GCF_003651465.1 Formica exsecta | reverse complement strand
TTCCCTTTTCTTTTCTCTCTCTCAACCGTTTCACCGCTCTTACATACTCTCTTTATCTTCGCATATGTTTAATTTACGCATATGTTTCTCTCGATATTTTTCATGTTCGCCAACATCCTGCCGAAGTAACCCGTACGTTTTACTTTGTGAATTGCGTTGTCTTCTGAATCTCCATCGGCCTTTTATCCTAAAATTTCCTTTCTCTTTTTTCTCTCTTTATTTTTTCCCGCTATTCTTTTCTTCATTCATCAATAAGAAATTTTGACAGTATTCAAGGTAATGTTTCTTTGCATCGGCAAAAGCGACTGAAATGCCTTGGCGGGTATTATTTTATGCCTCTCAAGAGCAATTTTTGCATTCTTTGGATTTATTACATTATTGCCCCTTATATTTGAAGATAGATTAAAGGTGTATAGATATAAAAATTTTTCATAAAAAAGACAATCTTATCACTCACTACTAAACATTTTTTAAGTTATTTTATACAATAGTTTTCTCTTATTATAAAACAATTTCAAGTTAAAAATCCATTCCCTTGATTCATGATTTTGTCTTCGCGAAAGTAAAATATTACACTGATTCTACCAATTTTTATATATAAGCTGCAGCTTAAATTATTTCAAAGATCACTGGTTTTACTACTTTTATTTTATATTTTTGTATAAAATAAATACATTTTATATATGTATTTTTTTTTTCACGGAATCTCCTGAATGTATAAATCGTTTCTTTCGGATCTATCAGGAAATAGCAATATTTTTTATCGGAAATTCTATCTCTTTCGTCAAACGAATAAAATTTTGTAAAACTTTTATTTGACCAGTTTCTAACGACGAATTCGGTTTTTGCTTAGTTCGAATGATACCTGTTCTGATTCGAAAATGTCCTTTGCAGTACTTTTGATTCGAATTGCAAATTGTTACTTAGAGTTTGTTCAAACAGTGACCGGTACGTAAAATCCCATAGTTATATATGTATAGCGATTTAATATATTTTAGTATATTTTATTGTGTCGTGATATTATTTTTCTTATATTCTCTCGTTCGCAGTAAAACACTTCGCTTTTTGTGCGCTCTGATTATATTTGTTAAATTGCACAGTTTCGACGCGCGATTTTAAAAGATATATATAATGAGCGCTTTGCCATGGAATGATCAAAGAACAGGCGCACTGTGCGACGTTAGTCCTGAAATTATAACGAAGGATGTCGAGCGTTTTTTAACGAAGGCCATAACGCACACATTATTTTTGTTTGACGGAACTGAGCCAAAGCTACCGTTAATTAACATAAATTGTTTTCTCCTCCTTTTATGTCAAAGTTCTTCCCATTCTTTCGCGGATTTTTATTTTTTCCTGGTTTTCATCAAACAACTGTATAATAATTATAATGTTGCCTCTACCAAGACATACGTAATGCAACATGACGCATACAAAAGTAAAGCTTTATAGAATTCAGACTTTTATCATCAAACAGATAAAATGATATTTTAAGAGTGATTATATAGACATTTATTATTAAAAATTAAGGAAAATAAATATTTTAAATCATAAATAATTCACATCTTTCATATAACATGAAATTCGATATCATCGCATTATTCTCTTGTCAAGACATCGTACAAAGCTGAAGTTAAAATTTCACAAATTATTTAATATTATGAGTGCTGTGTAAATATCTCGGCGAAACATTTTATGTTCGCGCAAACGGGGATTAACCGGAAATTTCGGCGCAACACTTCTTTGGTGTAAGCCCCCCGACACTACGGGGCGTTAATTGCATCGTGTCTGATGCCGAGCTACCGATGTGACGGGGGTCGGTGCGCGCGATGAAGGAAGAAGACCTTGACTGGCTTCGCGCGCTCCGGCAAAGACCTTCGAATACGGAACTAATAACGCCTCGTATCCGGAGCTGGGTTCTCAGCCCTCGCCGTCGAACCTCCTCGCCGCCACAGTCGGCGGCGGAACAGCCGGATGACGGGGAAGAGACGATCGGGGGCAGGGGTGAGCCACCGTCTCTCGCTCGCCCAACAAACGTTATTACTTTCCTTTAAGCGATCTTCCTTCCAGAGCCATCTCGACTCACACCTACAAACGCCACCGCTGCTTTCAATAAACCACCCGCGACTTAATGGGCGGTTTATGCAAATTCTTATCCTCAGCACAGAGCGCGCCGACCCCTCCTCTCTTCCTCAGATCACCCGTTTTCTTCCCCGTGAACCTCTCTTCCCTTGGCTTTATTTCTTCCCCCGCTTTTTTACGTCGCTTGCCTTTTCGACAAGTTCTTCCACCCTCGGTTTCTTTCACTGCAGCCCTCGTGTCCCTTTCTCTTTATTATCTTTATTAATATATAATACTTATGTCTTCTTAATAAAATTATGAAGAGTATGTGATATATTTAGTATAAAGTCGCTAAAGAAGTTTATTAATTTTTACATTTAATATTCTCGCTTTGAGAAGCTTTTAATTATTTTTTAAATACGCATCTCTTTTCTCCGCGAATATCAGAAAAATCCATCACAGATTCATAAGTCTGCAGCAATTCGTCGGATGCGCGGATTCAAAAATCTGGTCGAGTGAGAGGGAGCTATACAACGAGATTGCAATACAGCGAGGCTTTTGGTGAAAGGAGATGGTAGCGAAACGGTGATGGCGTGGTGAATAAAAGAGAGTGGGTTAGACGCGAGTTCTCATCCGCGAGGAAAGTGGACCCATTCCCTATTTTTCCACTTCCATTCCGCTTTTTTCCTCCCGTTTCCTCTCTTCCTCGCGGATGGAAGGGGGAAAAAATTGCGAGCGAACGACGGCAGAAGGGCCCTCTCGACCCGAATTTTCCGTATTTCCTACACGGAAGCACGGTACTTCCGTTGCCGGGCGCAATATTTTCGTAGATTATCCGCGAATCCGTTAATGGAGCCATCTGCAGGGTTACATCGGTCGGTATATCCTCGCTCTTTTGTCTTTTCCCTACCACTTGTCACTCGTTTCACCCTTCTTCCTGCCATGTGGAGTGAATGAACGGGTGACTTTAAAAAATTATGCTGGAGTCGGTCTGTTTTGATATTTACATATATTTGTAATACCATTCTTTACAATCGATTTGTAAGTAATATTTTGTAAGAATTATATATTTTCAATTAATTTAAATTTCAATCCTTAATCTCTCGGTTTATAGCAAAATATTGTCAATCGATTCCCCACAGCACCTTTCAACAAATTATTCTTTAAAATTACCAAATAATAATTTTTATCTATGATATCTTGAATAAAAATTAATTTGCTGACTTTAAACATAGAAATGCATTCCCATTCATACCATCATGGTTTTTGCACCGTACGTTACATTTGATTTCAAATTCTTTAATTTTAATTTCTCATTCACTTTTTCGCTAGATTATTCTTTTTCCGTCTGAGTTGAAAATATTAAAAATTTGCTTTTAAACTATTTTTCCACCATTTTTCTTGTATTAAAATGTACTTTTTCATAAAATTTAATTTTTTTCTATTTATTTCATTCATGATATGGCTTTCACATATGGTTTTCTTCGAACAATACATTTATCATTATATTCATATTCTTCGAGTGCTGAGATATGAATTTCTTGAAAAGAACGAGATTATTGAAAAAGTTCTGATGATAATTATTGAGAGCTCAATCGTAGATTATCTCATATTTTTTTATAATTTTCCATTTGTTTCTTGAATCCAGTGCTTATGAACTTAAAGAACTGAATTTAAATTTTAAAATCAATGCGGTTCTCTTGTTTGTAATATTTAATAATACTATTAATAATACTATTGTATACTTTTCTTCATATATGTAATAAGTTTAGCAAAAATTTACGAAAAGATAATTACAAAGATTGCATTTATTAATAAAATCAAATGGCATTGGTAGTGATAAATAGAAGCTCGATTTATTCTTTCTCTAATATATCAAATATATTCTGCGCTGTCTACGATTAGTGTTAAAAGGATTTATTAATAGATACGAATGGTTGCTGTTTGTTTCGTATGCAAGGTAAATTCTCGCGTCAGTTAACGTCGAATCGAAATTATATTTGTCATGATTGATCAGAATATTGTGACGTATCTATCGTTAATATATCTGCAATCAAGCTTCAATTCTGGTTATAAAGTATCATTATAATATATAGATACACACAATACCATTAATACAGAAAAGTGTGAAAAATTATTAAACTCAAACTAAAAATAAAAGAACTTTTCTTCATAATTTTTTATCATTATTAAAGTTTTTTTTTGGTAGTTGTGATGAAAAGTTACCCTCTTTCTTGTCTA
>NW_021848439.1:1385468-1393602 GCF_003651465.1 Formica exsecta | reverse complement strand
TAATAACTTTTTTTTACTTTGCTACTTTACTACTCTTTTAAAACCAATTTATACATAATATCTTTTCGACAAAGAATCAACAAAAACTGTAAGACAATATTCGTAATGGACTTAATATACAGTCATATTGTGTGTTTTTAAAGTTTTTAATATATTATATAACAACTGGAATTAAACATATATAAAATTATTTTTTATTAAGAAAAGGACTAAATCATTTAAATGAGCATACGCATATTATTCGTCTTCCTGACTCGCCTATTTCATACTTTATAGTGGGAATATTCATGGCTTTTACAGAAATCTTTTGTGCATTCTGAGGAATTTTCAAGAGAATAGAAAAATATTGGCTCAGAATCGCGAAGTGGGTCAGAGATTCCTTAGGTAGTGTCTTCGCGGCATACCAGTCTTCATTCTGCGATCGCCTCATCCCCGAACACTGTTATTAAAAAATTCCCTTCCACCTTCCTATGGCTCAATAACATGGAAATTATATGTTCTTTTATTGAAACCGTGCATCTCAATATCAAAGACACGATTCCTTCGCAAACCATGTGAAAGGCGGTCGCACGTATGTGCGTGTTTATCTTTCAGCCTATGGAATTTATCTCTCTATTCTTCGCGAAAAAAGTATGCTAATAAAATTATTGGATTTGATTACACATTATATAAACGCATATTGACGCACAAAATTTTCATTACATCTTCTAACGTGAGGATAAGATAGGAAAGGACACAGAGAGATTACCGTATTAGAGGGAAAGAAGGAAAATAATCGGCCGAACGGCCCTTGAGCTGTGCAATTACCTCGCTATCCTTTTGTTATCAGAACGACGCAAGCTGGCCAAGCAGACATGGAATGGCCACTATGTCTTCCCTATATCTGCGCTAACGAGTAAGTGCCTGCCGCGACGACGTTATCGATCTCTCGGACGTAATTACAATTCTTTTCAATCCGTTGGGAGAGCATCGCGATGCGATAGGCTCCTTTAGGTCTAGGATGACTTGATGGAACATTGAAAAATTCTCAAACTCACGTCCGTTCTGTACCGTGGGTATGCAAAAATGCCGCTGCTGATTTAAATTTCTGATTCGCGGCTGACTCGAGAATTGATCAGTCGTGTTACGACAATATCGTTCGATATTGACTTTTTTAATGTCGTATTTAAATTGACGAGAGAGATATATACGTATATCTTGTACGTTTTTCTATGAAATTGAAATAATTTATAATTCAATCGCATGTACAAAAGAATCTTTTTGTAGAAAAAGTCAATTTTAAATCTAAAAAGAAGTTTCTCGTTAAATTATTCTTTTAACAAAGAACTAAAGACGGATTTTTTAGCTACTAATTATTAATTTTATATTTTAAAAGGCTAAAAGTGCTTTGTGTGTGTGCACAATGTCAAATTCGAAATGTATTAGATTTATTAACTTTTCACGTAGCTGATCCGTATAATTTTTTCTTGAATAGAACGAATAAATTTTTGTTGTTGTGCCTTTCGTGCAATTAAATATATCGGAGATGATTTATGATTTATGTTGATTTATTCCAAATTATAGATCAGCTTCGCGGCATGATAGGGGAAATTTTTTGCCGGTTATTAGAAGCATTATAAGTGAGGATATTGATTCTCTTGATACGCGAGGAGATGAAATCCTTGAGAATATTCCGAGGTGGACGAGAAATTCCTAAAGGAAAGTCCGTTAAAAAGTTATACCACCGTTGCTCGCGGCAGGCAACGCGGTATTACAACCGGGGTTGCCGTATTGATCCTGAAGGGGCGCCGCGCGCAACGTTCAGTTCTCGGGCATCTCCGACGATCTTCGTGGAATAACCTCATCCTCACCCTTAATGTCTGTATCCTCTGCCACCTTGTCGTAGTGGTTTCCTAACCCAGGGCAACTCGAATTGCATATCCGCCTTATGATATCTGTATCCAAGTGCAATAACGATCAATAGGAATTATAGGATTAGAAAAATATGAAATAATGATTATCACGTTCATCTGTAACATGAACGTCTACCATTTATTTTTAGCCTGAGATTCAAGTTCCGTAACAAAGTTTAACAAATTTTAAATAAAGCTTTTATTTGATTCAGCTACAGACGTTTATATTGAAAAAGATTGGAGAAATTGTGTCCAATCGAATCTTCACTCGGAAAAAGTCGGATTTACATTGGGCAAAGAATCCGTGGATAAAGAGAGGGTGTGATGATGGTTCAGAAACATTGTACATTCCCTTTACTCTTTCGTTTCAACTTCAAAGTGGCGATAAGTCAATCGCAACGAGTCGATTCTATACGATTGAGGAGAGTTCTTTGGAAGAAATTTGATACCGATTTGAAGTATCCGATAGGTGAACGTTCGATAAAATCAATTTAGGATAATAGTGTTCGACGGGCTCACGTCGTTTGCGATTAGTGGAGCAATTTTTTTAAATCTTATTGCTCGTTAAACGCGAAGTTACAAGAAGACGCGTCCTCGATTTCGACAGGTAATGACTTTTTCTATTTGTTGCGTCGCTAAGCTCAAGAGATTATTTAACTAGGGAAGAGAGGGAGAGAAGGTAGATGTACGATATAATCCTTACATAATGACTTTTTCTATTTGTTGCGTCGCTAAGCTCAAGAGATTATTTAACTAGGGAAGAGAGGGGGAGAGAAGGTAGATGTACGATATAATCCTTACGATTTCATGGACAGATACTTCACGAGTTCGATGAGAACTTAACGAGCTTCGACATCTTCTGAAGGATAACGAGTATCTTCGCTCTACAGAGGAATAAGAGATAGCGCACAAATTGGATTTTAATTTGAATTAATTTTCCTTTATTGACGGCAGCGAGGAAAAGGAGCTTAAAGGCAAAGTTTATAGCAGTTACATCACGGAAAGATCGATCTTTGTGTTCGTCCGTTTTCTTGAACTCGTGCTCGATATTCTTTGATCTCTGAAGAAATTTCTGGGTTTTATTAATATCGCCATTTTGCTGTTAATAAGTGGCAATCACGATATCTGTTATCAGTCATTGATATACTTAATCATAAATCTCAAAAAATAATAATATAATAGTAAATTTAATTTAAGTAAATTCTAAACTTAAAATAATCAATTAATTTTTTTAATATAAAAATTTATGATGAAAAAGAAAAGATTATATTTTTATATATTAAAATTAATGGCATAAAAAGCATAGAGAAATATTTTCCCATTTCGTAGAAATTTCATATTATTATTCATGTAAATTTTCGAAAATCACGTGAGTCATGGAAATATTCATTATCGGTTAAATTTGCTGACCTAAATAACATTAAACGCTATCCCTCACGAATAATTATGCAGCACTGTGAAAATCTGGTTTGCCATTGCAATTCAGCGTTGCATTACTAATTGTAAACGAGAATCGGAAAGCCTGACATCTATAAAAGCTCGAAATCTATCGAATAGTCAGTCAAATATCTATACGTTACTCAAATTACAGAAGAGAGGGATTTGTACGTACGTACTCGAGTAAGTCGAAGTCAGCGCACGATTGAAAAGGAATTCTGATCAAACGAGAAATTAGACTTTCCGCGCGAGCGATCAGACGATCCTCGGAAAACAAAAAGAGCCAGGGGAGTCTTTTTGGAATACTTTTAACGATGTTCCGTCACAGAGAGAGTCTATTTGAATCGAGAGAGGGGGCATTTTAAACGGAAATAATAATCTCGCTCTCGCAAGAAATTACACGATGCCGATCGAGAGACGGTTTCTTGTCGGAAATTCTTTAGACAATGAGAAACACTGTACCGTTCATCCCCTGTTTAGTATTCATTCGATCTGAATAATGTATCATTAAATTATTAGTTTCGATCCTCACATAGTCCTTAAACGATTGCCGACCATCAGTTCTCTGCTTTGTCGAGGTACGCTCATCTGTCAGTCCCAACGGGAATCTCGACACTGTCGATCAGTCGATCGATCGATCAATTTTTATGTGGCTAATGCAAGTCTTAGCCTCTAGTCTCGTTAATGCGTTCGTAGATCAGATCGATCGGCTCCCAGTGTTAGTCTTGGCCGAAAGTAGAAAAATTAGAGGCCGGCCGAAATGAACGCGATAACAGGTAGCAACCCTTTCTCTCACACTTCGTTAATTTTCTTAAGAACCTTCTCTCGCGTTCATAAATTCCTATAAATTAATTTACTACGGATGGTCAGGTGACTTGCATGTTTCTTCCCTGTTGTAATGTAATGCATTTTCAGCGCAGCAATCTTTATTTATTCTAAAATTTGTCAGATTATAGATGTAAATTTTATGTGCATTTTTTAAAATTATATCTGGGTTATTTTTTTTTTATACACTCTCTTAAATGGAATCAGTGTATTATCATTGATAAGCAATGGTTATAAGTATAGTATTGCAAATAGTGAAATCTCACTAAAAAGAATTAGTTAATGTATTATAGTGTTTTATTTTTTAGTGAAATGTTATTGCCATAATCAGTGGAATATTAGATGGGAGAGCAATGTGTGAGTGTTTTCACTGAAAATCAATGCTTTAATCAATGATATTTTCACT
Source organism: Formica exsecta (assembly GCF_003651465.1). NCBI lineage: Eukaryota > Metazoa > Arthropoda > Insecta > Hymenoptera > Formicidae > Formica > Formica exsecta. Next base: position 1,389,042 of record NW_021848439.1, on the reverse strand, counting down.
GATTTAGTTTAAAAGAACATATATGTTCAGAAAAGCAAACTTTTATCAATAATGTGTTGTTTAATGGAATTTTCTCGATTGATAAAGTAACTATTAACGGAGAACGAACATAAATTCTATTTGTGGTTCTTCACATAGAATGGTCGGTCTTCTTGAAATTTCGAAATCGCACTCTCCCGTCAGCTCTTTTTTTATAGAGGAAAAGCCGATGGCTATCGGATTTTACGGCAAAACAAATGCGCCACTCCGGTAATCGTGAAATTGTCCTTCTGCCGACTCAATTTATTTTACAGTTTTATTTTTTTCTGCGTTCGATTTTCTCCCNTTTTCCCCCCCCCCCCCCCGTCGCTCCTTCGGGACCGGCAACGCTTCGTTTCCATTGGCTCGGACAAAAGGAAAACGCGTATTTCCTTGATATGTCGTTGATGCGCATCCATTTATTCCTTTATTCAACATAGCGATTCCCTGGATCGTGTGTGTATATATGTATTGTATGTGGCAACAGTTTTCCCGCTTATTTCCAATAACTGCATTATATATATTTGCGATGTTGGAGAAATACATCCGCAGCAATTTCTATTTTAGATTTCTTTCTTAAGAAAAGAAAAAGAGAAAGAAACTATCACGACTTACCGAAAAGTTCTTTACAAGATACGTGTAACAATATCGTGAGGCGATAAAAATATCGAAATTTATTTTTTACGCTCTAGCTAAATTCGGTTATGCTTATAACTTAAGAGATAATCTTGTTAATGAATGTATAAATTATTTTATCGGACATAAATGAGTTTAACTGCAATAACGATAGAGCCATGAATCAATGTAAATTAATGCGGAATGGGTAATTTGGAGAATACTGCGAATACTGAGGTAGACACCAGATTCAACGAGATTTTTAAACGTCACCGATCGATCGTAATAATAGAAAATGGACTGACTTATGTAATATCCTGCAGTGGAAGTCCCTTTGAGAGATTCTACGTTCTGATTCGGCGATCTTGCGGGATATAGATCGCTCTCTTTCGTCAGGTATGTCTGTGAACGTCGTTGTTACGACAGTCGGATGAAAGATTCATCGACTGTTCAGGACAGAAATGCTCCTCGAAGAGGGCAATCGTACGCGCTGCCGAGCCAGGAAATGCAAATACATATATGTGTGCGTGAAGGGTCATATGTGTACATATGCGTTTACATGTATGCACTAGTATCAGGGATATTAAAGACGGCATAAAGGCTCTCGATACTTGAGCGAAGAAACCGGATATGAAATATAAATCAATCTTTCTATCTTTCTCTTGTCGATTTACTGCATTTTGGGAAATATGTATATAGGAATCTGATTAAGATCACGAATGTTCACAGTCAGAGCTTTAATAAGTATAACAAACTTTAATAGATGAATAGATATGAGGGGTATAACTCATTCTTTTCTTTTTTTCTTCCAGCAAATCCTGCGCCACCCGCCAATATCAAAGATTTCTCGTTATGTCATCTCTCATATTGGAAGCATGAATGAAAATACTAAAACTATTTCTCTGTTATTTATTTATGCTTCACTGATAACGATTTAATAGAAGGAATACGATCTAATATAATGCACACAAAAAATATAATGTGTGTGTATATCGCTAAAGATTTATTAATATTGATTAAACTCGTGTAATTTTCTCTCGTTATGGATTGGACTCGAAGATTTTAAAATGATAATTTTTACTTAATTTTATTTAAAGAAATAATTTTGTGTATGTGTACGCTAGTAAGATTTCTATGCAAATTATGTGGATAACGTATTGATAATTAAAACTGTTATTACTTTGCTTATTTGCTCATCTCATTACTGAATTTATATCGTAGATACGATCAATATTGTGACGGATTGTATAACGGTCGGTGCATTTTTAATTCTCTTTCTCTTTCTCTTTCTCTCTCTCTCTCTCTCTCTCTCTTTTGATTCGCCATTCGACGTTGCCGTGATTGAAGAGCGATTCCTCTACGGTAAACATCGAGAAAATGGAGGTATTCAATTTTCGCGAAGTACTCTGACGCGCTAACGTTCCCGAGCCTCTCAGGACAGCAATGGTGGATCATTCCATGCCTCTGCGAGAGTGGGAGAGGAGATGAGGGCAGACAATGATGTTGCAGAGACGAATGACGCGGATCGTTCGGATCTCTCGCGGATATCATGAAACGTTTATCGTTTGATGGGCGCGCCGGTCGATGTGAAACAAAATTTCGAGGACGCGCAAGGAGACAAGAGAGCGGAACGCGTCGGTCGATGAAAGTGGACGGCTTTGTTCGGCCAGCGTAACAAAAATATCCGCCGATCGTTGGTTCCCCGTCGTCGGTGAATCGACGCGGTTTTCATTGATGAAAAATTCCATTCCGCGATACGGCTTCAGGTAACGCAGTCCCGGGATTGGTTTTAGTCAGATTTTAGCAATTAATTCGGCAGATGTCTACGAGATTCCACTCGCATTTGTATCGGTAGCTCGCCGTGTTATTTCGCCGGTATAGAAACTCTCGACCCAATCACCAATTATTTCGAAAACCTCGACTCTCTTTTATGTGAGAACTTACTTGGGTCATTTTTGCAAAGCGAGCACTCGCCGTGCCGTTGAATCGTCGAATCTTGTTTTTGATCAGTCGGTCATAATATCATGAACACATCGCAAAATTGTAATACGTTACCTATATACATACATACACACACAAAGCGGATATACGTTACGTTTATAAAAGCGATGTACATCATTTCGCTCCCGTGATACGCGCATCGAGGTTCAGCCGCTCCATTCGATGATCAAACTGAGAAGGGAGTACCTTTTTCCATAGCGCTTTTCATACATATTACAACCGGTAGAGAGAAAAACGTCGCGCGCTTCGTTCTCCCTTCGCGTTAACTAACGCACCGTCATTTGCATTAATCAAAAATTGCGTGGGCGGAAAAGGGAGGGTGGGAGGGAGGGAGGCGAAACGAATGCGCGAGGAACTCGCATTTGCACGCGTGTACAGAATGTCGCGATACGGCGAAATGTAATACGTTAATGATCGGAGTGGATGAATCGGCGGATCGATACCAAAACCGCAGTTTTCCACTACGCGCACTACGGTCATTTGAATAAGGAAGGTTTGCTTTGCACTCGATGCTACCTGACCCGTCGACGCAACCACCGCCACTCGATCATTCGATCGTACGTCGCTATATAGCTGGATCTCTCTCTCTCTCTCTCTTTCTGACACGCCATCTCTCTGTGTGTCTATATGTGGTACGAGCGCGCAGTCGACTCCCTCGTCAATAAACGAGCTCGCCTCTATTTACTCGTTACTTCATCATCCGAATCCCGACTTCCACGTCTGTACCGGCAATTCACCGAGTCACTGATTTACACGATTTCAACAAAAAAAAAGAGAGAGGAGGGGGGGAAAAAGAATCAACCGGGAGATGAATCCGACTCCGTCCGGAATATAGCGCGCTGACTGACTGGTCGCCGCTGACGAACTTCCGCGACGTTATCGTTACGGGTGATACGACGCGGCTTGATAATCTCTCGACTCGCTCTGATCAAAGCCCCCC